>NC_039362.1:204672722-204838998 GCF_003573695.1 Papaver somniferum
AATTACACCCTTCAAATGGATAAGGGACACCCAGTTGATAAGGGGTAACCCAGCGCAACTGTTATTCGCACCCCACAGACGGTTAGGGGATGTCCCTTCTTCATCACTCAAATTACGAATTTTGACGGGAAAGTGTATTCACCTGCGTAACTTTTCGAATTGGGTTGTGACGATATTTTCTTCGAGTTCTTCGTAGGATTCGTTTGGGAACAGTCTGTTTTGATTAGACAGGTTTGGTAATAATCTTACATTCGAAAAAGGAAGTAAATCCCGTATATATCTCGATTAAATAGAGAAGAGAGATACTCGGGATAGGTTGGTGTTATGGCAATAATTTAGGAGAGATTTCCATCGAGATTTACACAGGAATTGATTGGATTTCACTTTTGAAAATAAAACAGGGATGGTAAAAGGAATTAATCACGTAAAAAGGGGAAGTTCCCTTATAATTCTCAATGACACAAGGGAGAGGATATTTCCGGTGTTTGGTAAGTACATGTGAAGTTAAGGGAGGATATCTTCTCAAGAGATTGTACTCTATCTTTGGAATATTTTTAACCAAATCAGAAGACGCGTAAACAGAGAAAGAAGAGGAGAGTTATACGTAACTTGTCCGTGGGGAGAAAGAAAATATATCGGAGATATTCTTGGGATTTATTCGATCTAGTGAGGTATATATAGGTTGTTTCGAATTCCAGAGAAGGTGTCGAGAGTTTTGTGGTAGTCTAGATGGTGGATTTTCGACAAGGGATAAAATCATAAACTCATAATTATACTAAGCTCTGATCCAGCAATCAGACGTGAGTATTGAGACACGAGTCTCTCATCGAATTCTCAACGGAGAGTACTTTCTCTCAGAGAACATGTAGATATATAGTCTCACGACTGGACAACGACATATCTCATGAATACTGAACACTTTCAGTGATTATTTCTATATAGTATCACGAGATGGACGACTCCTAGACAGATTTCTCGGCTAGTATAGAGCGATAACGTCTTCAGGAACAAACAACGAGTTTACCCTGATTATATAAAGGATATGACTTTCCGACAAGCTCATATCGGGATAATTAATGCTCCTAGACAGCTTGCTCTGCTAGTATAGAGCCACAAAGTTAATTATTCTTAATTAAGATTAATTCTGTCGTGACATTCACTACTGAATTCCCAGAATAATCTATTATTGCTCCTATTTCATGGTCGAATCCACGACTGGTCCCATGGAATGGAAATAACAATTGCTCATATTCCATGGTCGAAACCACGACTGGTCCCATGGAATCGCAATAACAATTGCTCCTATTTCATAGTCGAACCCACGACTGGTCCCATGGAATGGCAATAACAGTTGCTCCTATTCCATGGTCGAATCCACGACTGGTCCCATGGAATGGAAATAACAATTGTTCTGATTCTATGATCGAATCCACGGCTTGATCTCATAGAATAACAATAACTATATTATCTCATTACTCCGATTTCATGATCGAATCCACAACTGGTCTCATAAATGGTAATATATAAATCTTAATTACTCTGATTCTATGGTCGAATCTACGATCCCATGGAATGGTAATGCTCACTTAATTATTCTGAATTCATAGTCGAATCGTCAGCTGATCCTATGAATTAATAATAAACATCTTATTACTCAGTTTTACGAATTATTCTTCACTGAATTCCACAATTAGTAATAAATAATCAACAACCGGGCGTCTGAGCTACCTCTAAGTAAGCCTCGATTCAAATGGTGAAAGTGTATTCAACGACGATGCACTAATAGTCACCGTACGAACGAGTATTTCAAAATTCAACGAAACGATGAACCTATGCAAAATAGGGAAGAAAATAATAAATAATTAAAAATATTGACCAAGGTGCTGGGAACACTGACTCACGACCTACCGACCGTGTCGTGGTCAGTTCCACACCAGTTTTATATTTTTAATACATTTTTATTAATTTCCGCGATTTGATGAAAATTCTCTCATCTAATCAAATTTCCTTCGTCTCGAGGAAACTCCTCGGTTTCATGGTACTTCCATAAATCCATAAAAAATAATATAAAATTAAGGAAAGGAGTGTGGGGTGTGACCATTGGCCAACCGGCCATGCCTTGGTCCCCGCCGGCCCCACACCTCACGGTTCCTTATTATTTTATTATTATTATTATTTCTCTATTTTCATGAAAAACTCCTTGATTTCATGGTATTTTTTGCACAAATCATCATATAATAATAAAATAAAATTATGAAAACTTGCGGAACCGGGCCACTAGCCGGCCGGCCATGCCCTAATCGGTCCCACACGCCTTTTGTTTATTATTTTATTATTATTTATCCTATTTTTCCTTGAATTCATCAAATTCCTTGATTTTATGGTATTTCTATCACATTAGGAAAAACTCCCTCAAATCATCAAAAATACCTAAAAAATATTAAAAAATTATGAAAAACTTGTGGGACTGGGCCATAGCCGGGCCGGCCATGCCTCCATGGTCCCACACTCCCGTGTTTTTATTATTTTAATATTTTGCTTCCATGAACTCATGAAAACTCCTTCAATTCATGGAAACTCCCTATATTCATCAAATTTCTCAAAATTCATGAATTTTTCATAAAATCATCAAAATATTATAAAATTAAGGAAAAGGCACCACGGGACCGTGGTCACGACCGTCCGACCATGCCTTGACCAAGGCGGTCCCACGCCTCCTCATTCCTTATTTTATAATTGTTTTCCATCATCTCATGGTGTTTTCCTCAGTTTCATCGAAACCCTAATTTTGGCAAATTTTCTCGAATGGATGCTCAATTGCATGCCAGAAAATATCAAAATTCTCAGGACTGAGACGCGGACACCTTGGGCACACGAGCAAGCTATCTTGACCGACCAAGATTGGCTCTTTGGATCACGGAATTCGGTCCCATCAATTTTCACAGTTTTGACCTAATTTGCACAATTGCTCGTATTATGTCCAAAACTCTTCCAACCACTTTGGATTTTCATGAATTGATCGTCAGGCGGTCACGTGACTACCCAGGGACGGTTTCATGACCCCATGGTCGGTCCCTTACTCCGTCATAATTAATTAGGTTTTCTCACCTAAGGCTCAGACGAGCATTTTCGAATAAATGATTAAACCAGCATTTAATCATTCTTTCACCAACAAATCGTCAACTCTTCAGGAATTCTTTGTATTTTCTCACGTGAGCATATGGAAACTACGTGGTTGATCCACGGTCCCATGTAGTCTCCCCCTCCTTCGTCCCATGGTTAAAATTCTGACGAACCATGAATTGATCATCAATTGATCAAATTAGGGTTTCTGAATCCAAGGATCATCATTCCAGATTCCAACTTTAATAATTTTACGACGACCTCATGGTCATTAATCTTATTAATTATGCTCGGTTCAACAACCAGTACTTTAATTAATATTTTGGTCATGCTGCCAATAATCCATCAAATGAGCAACACTTGCTCAGACGATCAAATATTCAACAATTCATCACATGAGCAACACTTGCTCAGATGATAAATATTTGCTCAAACCAAGGAATATTGGTTCAACAATCAATATTCAACTATCCATCGAATGAGCAATACTTTCTCACTTCATCGTAAGAACTATACCTCTGTCTCATGACATGTTCAATTCATGAGTTTCAGAACATCATGTTCAACTCAGAAACTACATGGACTCATCGTCCTATCAAACCACGAAGTCATCAATTGACTAACAAACCACGAGACGTCAATCGTGTCACTTTGGGGGATATCACTTAGGGATTTGGTCTGGCGGTCTACGGCACGTGTGTTCAAACACACGATGGAATGTGAGAAAGTCGTGCAATCAGTTGAAGGAATTCACGAGGTAGTGGGTGGAAAATCGACCAAGTCTCCACACGTTGAGAAAATGGTTTCAAACACGATCTCCACTTCCCCACTCCTTGATTCCATCAACTGTCACACTTCATGGGATCATGGTGTCTACGATTCCAACAATATAAATAAGTCTCTGAATCATGATTGAATCAGCATCAACAGTATCATCAATCTTACGTCTCATCGACAACACGAGATCATCAACTCATCAATTGAGCAACTACTCTCAATTGAGCAATTTCAATCATTCGGAGCTTATCATATTTAGAATTCACACACCCACAATCTTTAATTACCATTGATTCCACACATTTCCCAGCTTCCCTCCTACAGATCAACCCATCCTCTCTTGTGATCGAATTTACTCTGGAACGGTCATTGTTTTGATTTAGGCCGGAGTACTACAGATTGATCTCTCGAATCTAAAGCACCCCCTTTGCAGCGGTGCATCTGTGTGAGGTTTAACATTTCACTCGGTTCGAGGAGTCTCCTTCGTACGGTCGTCTCCTCAATTCCTTAAAAACCAGCAAATCGTTTTTCCCCATCTACAGATTGGCGACCACAGTGGGAGATCATTCTCTCGGTTGCAATCTCAATTCGGCAGGATGGTCGGTCTTAGGTATGGTTCAGTTACCAATCCGGGTTCAACACCCAACTCTAACATTGAAAGTCCTAGTGGTACTCCCAGCAAGTACTACTCCTATTTAACGTTGCAGGCTCTAGTGGTAGCGCTAACACCACTCCTCCGGCCAGCAATATCACGTCACATGTTACTATCACTCTTCCAAGCACTGATGCTCCAGAGATCGCCCCTACAAGTGACGACACTGGCGCCATCCACAATCCACTCTTCGGTTGGTCTCTGAAGAAACCAGAGGAAATCAGCTTGATCTCATGAAGGTTCAGACCAACGTGGCTGTAACACACAGAAAGAGTTGTATGCTTATCTCAAAACTCTCATAGACAAGTTTGCGTCTGAACGAACTCAGCCTCAGCGCGAAAAAGGAGAAGCTAAAGAAACATCTTCAACTGCTGATCCTGAAATCTCTCCAATCCATGTTGTACAAGATGAAGAATTCCGCAAAGCTGCAGATGACTCTCCAACAAAGGAACTTGCAGGCTTCATCGCTCGTGAGGACCTGGAACGCTTCATGGAGGATCGAGGAAAAGACAAAGCATCATCTGTTCATCGTTATCAACCTTCATACCTTGTTGCTACACAAATAATTTCTTTCCCGAAGGGCTACACTTCCCCAACGTTCGCACTATATAACGGAACGTGGAGCGCTCGAGAACACGTCTCTCGATCCCTGGAGGCACTAGGAGAGCATGAAAGAAACGAAATGATCCCAATCTACATAGCCTTTCTCTGCGACTCCAGACTCTCTCAGAACTTCATGAAGCAGCCAAATGATCAACGACTACTACACCTGCTTTGCTGAGCAAAGTCTACAAGGTCGAGGAACCTCGGAGCAGCCGACGCCTGATCAACAAACAATACAATGTCCAACCTTCCATGAACGTTATTTCTCAAGCAAAAGGAAAGCTCCTGCTCAAACATGAGACATCCAACACCTCATCCTACAAAAGCATCAAGAAAGGATAACCAATCTTACACAAACCTCGATCCGGCATTAACGAACGGGGAGATGATCGAACACTCAAACTTATCATGAAGCGGTGATCGAGTTACTAGAAGTCTGGGTTCAAGATGGTGCAATCAAATCGCTGCTCATCATAGAGAGCCAACTGAAGAAAAATGAAGAAACCTAGGTACTGTCACCTTCATAGATTCATCAAATCATCCAACAAGTAACTGCAATATTTTGAAGCAAATTTTCAAAGAGAAGGTTGATCCACAATAGCTTCAACGAGGGACTGAAGGAGTACACAAGATTCCTCTCCCAATCAGAAGCTTTACACTCTCTCTGAACAACCTATCAAAGAGGCAGTTCAATCCTGGTCGAACGTGAATTGCTCTATCTGTCGAAGGCACGAAGGAGAGACATGTTCACAGCACTGAACACATCATGTCAAGAAGTCCATTCCGGAAATACTTCTTGAGCCTCCATCCACGGACCAAGAGGTGTACGACTGGGGACTGCTTACCACAGTCAATCTCAGAAGAAACGAATTGGGAAGAACGTTGATCGATGATGACACCGCCATCAACAACATTCTACTGAAAACCACCGGATCTAAATGCATCACTCGACAAGAAGATACTCATGCTCCATCTCAATCAGAGACCTTGAAGGAGCGCTCAGAAATACTTATGGCTACATCATTCTCAAAGTGAACATAAGTTCAACCTGGACAAAAACCAAGTTTCACATAATCAGGAAGATCCAGGATATGACACGTCCTTCAGAAGAGCGTGGATCCACGCTGAAAAAATGGGTACTTACAAAGCGCCTTTGGTTACATATCTCTCCAACAGAGAAAGTTCTGATCCAGAAGATTTGACGGACATTCCATCATCAGAGCACTTGGAGGAATTTCGAACTTTGACGAGATTGAAGCAAAATTCTGCAAAAGATGCATAGACATTCATCAAGAGGTTCCACACTCAGGAGCGTCCATGTGTGCCACAAAATTAGAAAGCTCTGACTTCTGCACAAGTGTTGAATCCCACTGCTGCAACGAAGGAATGCTGAATCAACAGAAGAAATTCGGGGTCCAGACGATCAAACCTAAGACATGCTCAAGGGGTATGACGCTTCAACGCTCAATCATCTAAGAAGCCTTCAAAATTGTACTCCCAATTAAAGAGTACACCTTCGATAATGGTGCCTCTGACTTCAACACAAATATCTCGACATTGATTCAACACCAGCACGGCACTATATTCGATAAGTCTTCATTATCTCATTATAAGACTTCTGAGCAGATGCAACATCATTCACATATGAATGTTACCAACTCCTTCAACATACACTGGGAAACCTGAGGTTATTCCGTGAAACTTCATCGACGGGACTTCTCTACATCATAAAACCCTACATGACTGGGAACTTGTTCCCTTCACCGATCTAGAACGTAGATTTCTGCTGCTATCTTCCACAACAACGTGGATACACTTACAAAGCCGCTTCACGATACAGTCATGCTTTCAAGAGCACTCAGGTTGAACTCCCAGTATACCAGATTCTCAACTCACTAACTAGTTCGTGAACGTAAAAGGCTCACTGGATGAAGGAACAAAAATTATATCTATAATCATAGTTCTAGCCTTTTCGGTGTTTAGAACAACTTCAACCATGGTATCAACATCAACAATAATCTCTAGAGGAACACCATCCATGATCTTAGCATCGACAAGGATATCTGGAGCATAATAATTCATGGTCTCAGCACCAACAACGGTCAGGAGCAACATCCTCATGACAAGGCTCCATCAACTAACCATTCTCTGAAGTATTGCTCGAGGAAACGGACTTCTCGAAGCACTAATGATTCATATCAAGGCGTGTAGACATGAAACATGCTCACATGAAAGTCTTTCTGAAGATTGCACGATGGGCGGGCACAACACCAAAGTCTTCTACAAGATGTTCTCATCACCTCTACAAATGAGATACAACATACTTTATCAGCAAATGGGTTTACAAAAATGTACCAACGAGTGAGGAATGAGACGATACTTCCTCAACAAAAGATGTTCTTCTATGTCTCTTATACAACCTACCAAAAGGGCGCATCAATCGGACGTACGAGATGAAAGATATGGCCTTTACCGTCAGGTCTACGAAATCTGAAAAATTTGTACGGGATTAAAAATTACAAATGTGCACGCTTCGTTGGATGACTTCTACAACTCCAAATTGAGTGATTCTTGTCTCATGGGATAAATCAGTCTCCTAGCTTCAAAATTTGGGGTCAAGTATAAAATTTCGACGTCGTATGAGGTTCCTACATCTTCCAGAGCGTACAATATGCAAGCAGAAATTCTTAGACGGTATTCATGACTTCCACAGTCGATCAGTGTCCACCAGGTCTTTCCACTAAGTACTTCATCAAGGTACCTCCAACTTCGACCATTTAGGTCTTTACATAAATTTTTCTATCTGGGTCCTCTATCCAAGTCTTGCCAGAAGAAGAGAAAACCAAGAGGAGAGATCTAACCAAAATACTAGGGACTGACGATCCACTGATCATGACGACCAGTTTCACAGTCCAAGACTCGTGGCACCAGACTCTCATGTGCAAATCATTCATCATAAAAGTAATGCTACCACCGGGGCATGAAACCGTGGTCATTATATCATCCCCTCTCAAGAGCAACCTCAGCTATGGTCCCATGACCAGGGTTTCAGAAGCGACGTTTCTACGACTGACAGAAGCAAGATGGCGATGCAAGCACCATGATCATGTATCAATCAAGGGGTCCTGATCTCAAACGAATCAACGACATTAAAATACTTCACCAACCGTTCAAGACACAAGCGAATGGTCTAAGAACACAACATGAGTGTTTTACAGCAAGCTCGGCTGAGGTGATTTTACACTGTCCTGTACAAACCGACGAGTTGGGAGCAATTGGTGAAGAATCGAGGGATGGGTCATATACCATTCTCTTCGTATGAAGGTCCTCTACAACACATCCAAAATTCAAAACAATTGGAGAAACGAGCAAAGAGTTGTGGCCAAAACATTGAACCACATGCCAGCTGAAAATTTCTGAAGGTCTCCTGGAAGTTTACTGTTTCGTCGATTTCACATCCTAAACATGCTCATAACTCAAAGAAATTTCCTGGGCATGAGGACACATGGGTCGACCGCGAAAATCCGACATCGGACGAATATTCTACAACAATTTCATCGAAGACCTAACTTCTGAATTTTCTGATGACGAAATTCTTCATTCATCCAATCAGGAGCTATACCATCAACACAAAGCCGAACTTCATCTTCAGCCGATAGTCTCACTTGCTGAAGTCGGCGGTGCTTCTGCTAATGAGGGACGACTCTCGGATGATCGAGAGACATACAATATGTCAGCTTCCAGTGTCTCTGAAAGGTTGATTTTCCTCAGTATGAGCATCCGCAGAAGTCTTCATCTTTGACTTGATATTTTTGGAGCGCTCCACGAAAGATCCCGAAGAGTGGCTGTAACCAGAAGTCACCACTATCTGAGGCGCAAGGCATGGAGTCATGGATATACCAATAACAAACACGCAACAAAAATGGTAATCCTCAACTCTTACTTATTTACGGTTTCAAGAACCTAGTGATAATAACGTAAAAACCTCGAAAACTTGCTCGCTTCTTCAAACTTGCCAAGACGAACAAAATTCATTATTTAAAGTCAACACCTGACTTTGCGTGAAACTATGAATAATTCACATAACCTTTCATGTGAACATTCGCTGATTTTCTACATGTGTGCATACACTATAAAATCGCAAAACTCATACATACATTATTTCATCACGTATACAATTGCTTACTTTCAGCAATTGCTCAAAAATCATGACTTGATTTTCATAAAGCCGTGAACAACCCACCTAAATTTTTACTATGTGAACACTCACTGATCTTCAAAAATTGTACAGACGTCCATTCTACAATTGTGAAAACTCACATATATACATTATTTCACCATGTATAATTGTCTACTTTCAACAGTTTTTCAAAATCAAAACATTGATTTTACAAAAAATATATATTCAACGTGAAACTCACGTAAATTTGAAAAATATATCTATGTATTTTTGCTCCCTCGCACGAGCATCTGTCTTTGAAGCGAGAGTATATTTTCAAAGATTTCCGAAAGCTCGAAGATAAAAAATTTCATGAAGGCTCATAAACAAAATTTTATTACTAACAGACGCACGTCTATCAAAAAAAAAACTTTTCTCTCGTACGACTGGTCCCATGGAATGACAATAACAATTGCTCCTATTTCATGGCCGAATCCACGACTGGTCCCATGGAATGGCAATAACAATTGCTCCTATTCCATGGACGAATCCACGACTGGTCCCATGGAATGGCAATAACAATTGCTCATATTCCATGGACGAATCCACGACTGGTCCCATGGAATGGCAATAACAATTGCTCCTATTCTATGGTCGAATCCATGACTGGTCCCATGAAATGGCAATAACAATTTTTCCGATTCTATGATCGAATCCACAGCTTGATCTCATGGAATAGCAATAATTATATTATCTCATTACTCCGATTTCATGATAGAATCCACAACTGGTCTCATAAATGGTAATATATAAATCTTAATTTCTCCGATTCTATGGTCGAATCTACGATCCCATGGAATGGTAATGCTCACTTTATTATTCTGAATTCATAGTCGAATCCTCAGCTGATACTATGAATTAATAATAAACATCTTATTACTCAGTTTTGCGAATTATTCTTCACTGAATTCCACAATTAGTAATAAATAATCAACAACCGGGCGTCTGAGCTACCTCTAAGTAAGCCCCAATTCAAATGGTGGAAGTGTATTCAACGACGATGCACTAATAGTCACCGTACAAACGAGTATTTCAAAATACAACGAAACAATGAACCTATGCAAAATAGGGAAGAAAATAATAAATAATTAAAAATATTGACCAAGGTGCTGGGAACACGGACACACGACCTACTGACCGTGCTATGGTCAGTTCCACGCCAGTTTTATATTTTTAATACATTTTTATTATTTTCCGTGATTTGATGAAAATTCTCTCATCTGATCAAATTTCCTTCGTCTCGAGGAAACTCCTCGGTTTCATGGTACTTCCATAAATCCATAAAAAATAATATAAAATTAAAGAAAGGAGTGTGGGGCGTGACCATTGGCCAACCGGCCATGCCTTGGTCCCAGCCGGCCCCACACCTCACGGTTCCTTATTATTATTATTTCTCTAATTTCATGAAAAACTCCTTGATTTCATGGTATTTTTTGCACAAATCATCATATAATAATAAAATAAAATAAATATGAAAACTTGTGGGACCGGGCCACTAGCCGGCCAGCCATGCCCTAGCCGGTCCCACACACCTTTTACTTTATTATTTTTTAATTATTTATTCTATTGTTCCTTGAATTCATCAAATTCCTTGATTTTATGGTATTTCTCTCAAATTAAGAAAAAATCCCTCAAATCATCAAAAATACCTAAAAAATATTAAAAAATTATGAAAAACTCGTGGGACCGGGCCATAGCCAGACGACCATGCCTCCATGGTCCCACACGCGCGTGTTTTTATTATTTTAATATTTTGCTTCCATGAACTCATGAAAACTCCTTCAATTCATGGAAACTCCCTAAATTCATCAAATTTCTCAAAATTCATGAATTTTTCATAAAATCATCAAAATATTATAAAATTAAGGAAAAGGCACCAAGGGACCGTGGTCACGACCGACCGACCATGCCTTGACCACGGCGGTCCCACGCCTCCTCATTACTTATTTTATAATTATTTTTCATCATCTCATGGTGTTTTCCTCAGTTTCGTCGAAACCCTAATTTTGGCATATTTTCTCGAATGGATGCTCAATTGCACTCCAGAAAATATCAAAATTATCAGTACTGAGACGCGGACGCCTTGGGGACACAAGCAAGCTATCTTGACCGACCAAGATTAGCTCTTTGGCTCACGGAAGCCGGTCCCATCAATTTTCACAGTTTTGACCTAATTTGCACAATTGCTCGTATTAGGTCCAAAACTCTTCCAAACACTTTGGATTTTCATGAAGTGATCGTCACGCGGTCACGTGACTACCCAGGGCCGGTTTCATGACCCCATGGTCGGTCCCTCACTCCGTCATAATTAATTAGGTTTTCTCATTTAAGGCTCAGACGAGCATTTTCGAATAAATGATTAAACCAGCATTTAATCATTCTTTCACCAACAAATCGTCAAATCTTCAGGAATTCTTTGTATTCGCATACGTGAGCATATGGACACTACATGGTTGATCCACGGTCCCTTGTAGTCGCTCCCTCCTTCGTCCCATGGTTAAAATTCTGACGAACCATGAATTGATCATCAATTGATCAAATTAGGGTTTCTGAATCCAAGGATCATCATTCCAGATTCCAACCTTAATAATTTTACGACGACCTCATGGTCATTAATCTTATTAATTATGCTCGGTTCAACAACCAGTACTTTAATTAATATTTTGGTCACGATGCCAATAATTCATCAGATGAGCAACACTTGCTAAGACGATCAAATATTCAACAATTCATCACATGAGCAACACTTGCTCAGATGATAAATATTTGCTCAAACCAAGGAATATTGGTTCAAAAATCAATATTCAACGATCCATGAAATGACCAATACTTGCTCACTTCATCGTAAGAACTATACCTATGTCTCATGACATGTTCAATTCATGAGTTTCAGAACATCATGTTCAACTCAGCAACTACATGGACTCATCGTCCCATCAAACCATGAAGTCATCAATTGACTAACAAACCACGAGACGTCAATCGTGTCACTTTGGGGGCTATCACTTAGGGTTTTGGTCTGGCGGTCTGCGGCACGTGTGTTCCAACACACGATGGAATGTGAGCAAGTCGTGCAATCAGTTGAAGGAATTCACGTGGTAATGGGTGGAAAATCGACCAAGTCTCCACACGTTAAGCAACTGGTTTCAAACACGATCTCCACTTCCCCACTCCTTGATTCCATCAACTGTCACACTTCATGGGATCATGGTGTCTACAATTCCAACAATATAAATAAGTCTCTGAATCATGATTGAATCGGCATCAACAGTATCATCAATCTCACGTCTCATCGACAACACGAGATCATCAACCCATCAATTGAGCAATTTCAATCATTCAGATCTTATCATATTCAGAATTCACACACCCACAATCTTTGATTACCATTGATTCCACACATTTCCCAGCTTCCCTCCTATAGATCAACCCATCCTCTCTTGTGACCGAATTTACTCTGGAACGGTCATTGTCTTGATTTAGGCCGGAGTACTACAGATTGATCTCTCGAATCTAAAGCACCCCCTTTGCAGCGGTGCATCTGTGTGAGGTTTAAAATTTCACTCGGTTCGAGGAGTCTCCTCCGTACGGTCGTCTTCTCAATTCCTTAAAAACCAGCAAATCATTTCCCCCCATCTACAGGTAGGTTTAGAGCAACAGAAATCGCTGCAGAGCGATTCTGCAGTAGCAGCAGAGAAGAGGAAGAAGAAGAGTTGCAGACGACATATCAGAAGTGTCGATCTCAAGAACCCTAATATGAAGAACATTAATCTGCACAGGACAGTCGCAGTCAGTGTCTATATTCAAACAGTTCTGTAACATTCCAATAGCCACGCATATGTTCAGTTAGCCACACCTTCTGTAACAGTGAACTCTGTAACGCCGTTACAGCGTTGCAGATTCACTGACTCATATAATTTATTCAATAAAAACACCTTTTGAGCCATTATTTATTATTTTGAGTGTGTTTTCACCATGAAGAGCTAAACCCCGCCACTGAGATGACGGAGGAAGCCTAATATCATACTTGGGTAATTATATTTAATTCTTATATGACGTTTTCACTAATTAAAATTGAATTATAATTTTGATTAATTAGTTGTCATCTCGTTTGATGGGTCATGCTTGCTTAGATGTTTTGATGTCCCATGCTTAGGATTTACAACTAATGTTTTGAGAATATTCCTTGGCAAAAATAAGAGTCCATGTCTTTATTGATCTATAATTGTTAAAAGAATTAATATTTGAAACTTATGTTATGAGTTTGGTGGAATACTGAGTCCCAGTACTTCTTGATCTTCTGACATCTTTTGTATATATTTTTGTTTTTAGTGGTTTCTCTTTTTAAGTCTTAAATCAAATCCTTTACGAGTCCGAGTGAACGACAACCTTATTTATCACTATATAAAATTACATCAACAACTCTTTGAACTTCTGCAAGGGTTTGGAGATAAAGGTTTTCCAACAAAGCTTCGTAGGCCGGCTCTTTGCTTTTATCCTGTAGATATTGTGGTGCACTTGGAAAGTCTCCTCCCCTAGTTTTATGAAATTGTCTTGGCTCTTTGTCATCGACAGAATCCAATTTGATGCTTCTCTTCTGATCTTGCATGGCACAGCTACGTGTTCTGCCGACATCTTCATTAGTAGAGACACATACCTTAGCCAAAAATTTAATATTTTTTGCATCATTTCTGAAATTAGTAGGATCTTTCGGGCCGGTGTCTTTTGAATCTTCCCACAATCGGATTATCATATTCTTCAGGATACGAAGCATTTCATTTTGCCGCTTGATGATATCAACTTGATTTGCGGCCATATCCTCTAACATTTTCATTATGCCTTCCATGGTAGTTGGTTTCCGGGCAGTCATTGCTTTGGTAAGGCTAGGACGACCATGATACATATGGAAAGTTAGAATTGGTGATTGAAATGAATTTGGAAATTGGTATTGCAACCGAGAGATTAATCTCTCACTGTGGTCGCCAGTTGTTTTGGGGTAAAAATTGTTTCTGCCGGTTTTGGTAAATTTGGGTGTGTTGATGAGAAACGAATTTAGACCTAAAAAAATGCACTGTACGAGAGTACTTTAGATTCGAGAGATCAATCTATATAATCCCGGCCTAAACCAAGAAATGGTCGTTTCAGTCTTGCTTCGGTCACAAAGTGAAGGAGAAGGGTTGGTCTTAGGGAGGGAAGCGAAGAAGGTGTTGAGACCAGAATGGTTAATTCTGAAGGTGTGGTTGTTTTATGACTTGTATCAGAATATGGATCTGGCTTGCGGAATGTAAGCTATCAGTTCTTTGGTGTTTTTCTGGATACTTGTGTTGTTGTTAACCAAAACTGTTGTTTGGTCGAAATAGGTAGAAACCTATTTATATAATTCATAACTGAATGTACCCTGGTCTCGTAGGAAGTGGGAATGATTGAGTGATAGAGAAGTGGGGTAATGTGTAAATGTCAGAAACCACATTTACATTATGAGGGAAACGGGTTAGTTTACACCCACTACTTTTTGTCGTCACTAACTGCCCGCTTTCCTGACACTTTCTTATAATGGGCGTGTTGCACGTCGCACGCTGTAAACCGCCAAACCAATACCCTGATGAGCATCCCCCAGTTTGTGACATGTTTGATGTCTCGAGTATTTTTGTGGAAAATGTGTAGCAGATTGCCGAGTGGTTCTCGTATGCAAGACCTGGCTATTTTTTTTAATTGTATGCCAACTAAGTAGCAGGTAGCCATGTGTGGCAAGTCAAAGTCAGGAGACTTGCCGCAGGAGAATAACGTGTGATGCTATTAGGTTAGTCTTGGTTGGTCGCATAAGACTTACCATGGGCCGATCAATTCTGTGGCGAGTTTGGACGGCTAAGATTGTAATTCAGGAGCCGTTGATTATGGCCACATTCTGTTGGCACCTGCTAATGGTATAGTAGCATAGCCACGCCTGTGGCATTGCAGCATTGCCAAGGGTAGGATTTGGCGCTATGGCCAAAGTTAGGGCTTGGCGGCATGGCCAAGGCTAGGATTTGGCATTGTGGCAAAGTTAGGGCTTGGCGGCTTGGCCAAGTCTAGGATTTGGCGTTGTGGCCAAAGTTAGGGCTTGACGGCATGGCCAAGACTAGAGTTTGGCGCCGTGGCCAAAGCTAGGGTTTGGAGGCATGGCTAAGGATAGGATTTGGCGTCGCGGCCAAAGTTAGGGCTTGGCGGCATGGTCAAGGCTAGGATTTGGCGTCGTGGCCAAAGTTAGGTCTTGGCGGCATGGCCAAGGCTAAAGTGGCTCGTGGCATGTTGTGGGATATGACCAAAAATTAGAGTTTCGGCTAATGCTACTGAAGCAAAAGTCTTGTTTCGATCATACAACCCTAATTGGAGTCCTTTATGGCATTGGCCACGAACAGAAAGTGGATTAGCATGTATTTGCGCCATTTGTAGCACATTGGCATGTTATTGCGGCGGAGTGGCATGTTGGCATGCCGATTAATATGTTGTTGTGGCAGGGCTCGTTTGGCTTGCCAGTTAGAATGGTGTTGCGGCAGGGCGTGTTTTCCATGCCAATTAACATGGAGGTGTGGCAAGGCGCGTTTGGCCTTTAAAGCATGGTGGCGGCTTTTAAGCAACCTGATTGGTCAAGAAAAGGGGCAGGCCAAACATAGGGCGCATCCACACCTCTAGCGCTCATGGAACATTTAAAGTGACCTGATTGGTCGATGGGAAAGATAGGGTCGGTCAAGAAGCATGGTAGCGTGGCTATCCGCAAGTGGCGTCGGCTGGCCTATGGCACGACCACACCTCTCTTGTTGCTGCTCCTCTTTCTCGTGGCTCCTCTTTTGTTCCTTGTTTCTGATTTTGGGTATGACTTTGCACCTACTGATCCATGGCGGATTAATTTCCTAGTTTTCTTAGGTTTAGTTTCGACCAACATGGTTTGATATACTGCGCGGGGCGCAAATCCCTTAAATTAATTAGGTTGATATTTGATTTTCTTGAGTTATCACAAAATTGATTGAACTCTGTATAGAGTTCTTCGAATTTAATGCCAGAGAGCAGTATGCTTTCCGATTGAGTACTTTTATGCAAAGACCTTAACCTTGATACTTCGGGAAATTCATGTTACTCTGCTGCGAGTGAACACTAATTGTCATGTCATATCAATATTAAGGGTTCAGCCGTGGAACACAACACAAAAAGTATTCAGTGAGTCCTATATTAATGAATAATACAGGTAGAGTGTCGAAATTTACATAATATCTGGGATTGTTGCTACATGCACCATTCTGGATAAATTTCATGTAATCATATTGAATTGCTCAATTAATGCGCCAATGAAGAGATTGTGTACTCATCACTTTTACATGGCTTTGTCTCTTTGCAGAATGATAGTATAATAAATACAAGACTTTACAATTTTAGACCTGAACTGAAAACCACCATCAACAGAAAGAAATCAAAAATTGGTGTCTATTTTTCTCTTCTCAGCTCTTGTGAAGATTTCTTTCAAAAACTGGATTCAAATTCTTCTGAGCACTTCCCTTTTCAGTAGATAATTTTTTCATCTCAAACTATTGAGAATAAAGATTAGACAGTACTTATTTTGAATCCTTTATCATCATCTCATGATATCTAATACAACCTTTAACAGTAAGAATCTGTTTCCTTAGACAATCTTGAGAGTTATCATGAAGAGAGACATTCATACTGATGCACAGAGTGTTAAATCATCAAGAGATGACCCTTCTTTTACTAATTTCTCCATTGAAATAAAAAGGTCTTCTTTCGGACAGGAAGTAGATATATATAAGATGGAGAAAATCAAGGAATAAGTTGGTTTATGGAAACCGAAACTATTTTTCCTAAAAATAAAAGATATCTATTATTTTTCACTAAAGAAACAGACATGAACAAGTTGCCCAGATTTATGCTTCCTCACAATAAGAATTTTGGGCAACAAGTGAGGATGCATATTTCAACACAATAAGTGTGTGTTGAGGTGAGACTTATTCTCACCATAGTTAACAAAGACATTCTTAGGATGACTTATAAACACAATAGACTGTGTTTCCTTTTGTTCTTTCTTTCTCTTATAATTGCAAGAGTTTGCAATTTCCTTTTGAGATCTTATAAACTTACCAGACTTCTTTATCCCCTTATGAAGTGCTTTGATAAGTTTATTTCCAAAGAAGATTGCAATGCGATTATTTCTTCCACATGAAGAACCTATCATGTTATCGGAAAAACTAGTTTTTGATTTTCTTGGTTTTTCACCCATCTTTTCTTGTTCAGATTTTACCCTACAGGTTTTATCTGAAAGGAATTTCAAAAGTTTTTCAAGTACCAGACTTAACCTTTTATTTTCCTTAATTTCCAACACAAGTCTTTCTAAGAGTTGATTAGACTCACCGGATTTATCATTGTTAGAGTTGGCAAGAAGTGCATTACAATTAGATATTTCTTCATTGGATTCATCCTCTGGAAAATCATCAAGAGTGGAAACATACGCCTTATTGCACTTCTGAGTTCTCCTGCTGAGACAATGTTTTGCCATATGTCCGAATCTACGGCACTTGAAGCATTGTACTTCATCATTACCCTTTTTGTGGCAAAACGATAATATATCAGGATCATGTTTATCATTAGATAAAATGTCCTTAATTCGTTGCGCTAGAAGCACAATTGTTGAGTCAAGCTCTTTTTCAACAGGTACCTTGTCCTCCTGGCAACGTTTCTCAATTTGATTCTTCAGTAGAATTTCTTTATCAAAGATATTTAACTTTCCTGCAAGAGAGCTTCGAGAAAGTATAGAAAGATCATTACCTTCTATTATGGCATGTTTCTTAGACTCGTATCTGGATGGTAAAGATCTGAGAATTTTCCATACTATTTCTTTTTCAAGTATGGCCTTTCCAAAGAAAAAAGATGCATTAACAATCTCAAAAAAGTTTAGAGTTAAATTCCTCGAAAGTATCATTATCACCCATTTGAGATGTTCCCATTCAGATTAAAGGGAAAGAAGTCTAGCTTCTTTTTCAGAATCATCTCCCTCGAATACAGTCTCAAGAATATCCCATGCTTCTTTAGATGTCCTACAAGCCAGCACATGATGTAGAAGATCATGGATAACAGCATGTATGATGGCATTCAAACCATCAGAATTCTGCTTTGCAAGAATTCTTTCTTCATGAATATAGAACGCTAAGCGTTTAAACTCTATTTCCGAATAATCCATATGTTGTTGATATCCGTCTTCGATTAATAGCCAAGTATTGAAATCTCGGGATTGAAGAAAGGCTTTCATTGCAGGTTTACCAAGAACATAAACAAGTCATGAGCGGTTATACTAATCACACATATTGGTAGTTCAAAAGATATGCAATGAATAACAATACCAATAATGCCTGGCGGTTTCCTTTTCGATTCACAAAACAAGTTCATGAATTTACTTCCTTAAAACAAATGTAAAACATTGTTTCCTAGGATGAAATCCTCACCTTATACCCATACATATTCACAATAGCATTTAAACGATTATGTCGATGTCTTATATACAAAGTTTAATGGTTAAGCAATAAACCTCGTATTGTACTCCTTAATATTATGTCTAAGTAGAGTGTAATCATGCTTCGCAGTTTTGTTTTCAATATGCACGACTTTAAAGATACGTTAGGGAATGAAACAGTTCAAGTCAAATATCACTAACCTCAAGTGGAAGGATGATGTTGTCGTTGTAGCTCCTTACTTCTTCACTTCTTCAAGTCTTCGCAATACTTGTAATGTCTCATATCCTAATACTTTCAAGCTAATCTATATGAAGTTGACTCTAGTACATAATCAAGCAACTCTTAAAATGAGTTTTGGCTCACTAAAATATGACAACCAAACTTGACATACCAACGCTTGGTGGGTTCAACCGAGCTATTCTCTAACAACTTTGATATTTATCTATTGTTTATGCTTTCCTTGCTAAGTTTTCTTGTAAATTATGTATCTTATGTTTAATTTTGAGTTTTAGGTACTTTGGAGCAAAAGAAGAAGAAACGTCGCTTAAAAGAGCTAAAATGTCATTTCATGTGTAACTAATGTTGGAGGTGAATTATTTCTCATTGTTTGCTTTTATTTCTTCACCTCTATCTGAAAAGCATGTCGGCTTAAGTGATGCAAGTTATGTCTGAAAATCATGGCAACTTTAGTGATGTAAAGAAAATGAAGAAAAGAAGTGGATCTGAGAGGTATGAGATGACTGTTGTTGGTGAAAGAATTCATGGTGTTTGAACCTCCGGAGAAATGTGTTAAAGACACCCAAAGGAGTTTTTGCTATTTATAGCCCAAAATCACTTCTTGTAGCCCATAAATTTTTATCCGCACCCAATATTGTTGTTTATACCCGAAATTGCTAATAGGACACCGATGTTGGATAAGGGGAGGTCATCTTCAACCTTTTGAATTTAAGTTTTGGCGGGAAAACTGGTTGCAGATTTAGGGTTTGGATGTTGGGTGATTCATAATGAGACTAAAACTCTGAAATCAAATGGGTTTGTTCTAATGGGATAGACAGAGCTGGTAATGATCTTGGTTTCGTCTAGAATTGGCTGAGATGTCGAGATTTAAAGAACATAGAATTCACGGTTTCAAAACATTTTGGCGGGAAACTGGTTCCTTCACAAACAAAATTAGGGCTGGATTTTTGGAGGCTTTTGGGAGATATTAAATCACTGAAACTTGTTGGTATGGACATCTTATAGCTAAACAGGACTGGTATGCTTGTTTGATTCAGTCCAGTTGGGCTAGATAATCGGATTTTGAAGAATCAGAAAAAAAGGAGTTTTCACCTGCGTAACTTTTTGTTCGGATTTTGGAAGGGTTTAAACGAGATTCAATCACGGATATCAATTGCGTTAGGCCTGTTTGGATCAAATAGAGTTTGTATATCTGTTAGATTCGCAAAAGTTGGGTTGAATAATTATTTTACGAGTAAATAAGGAAGGAGAATATTACCGGTTTTTGGATCTATTTTGAGAAGAGATTTGGTCGGATTCGATCATTGGGTTGACTTATATCAGATTGATTACACCCAAATAGGGTTGTTAATAGCCGTGGATTAGAGAAATAAGGAAGTATTCGTCGATTGGAAGAAAACAGAGAGGTGGAAATATTATCGGGTTGAATATTTGGCAATTACGTGGAGAATATGGGATAGAATATCTTCCCTGAGATTCAGAATTATCTAAACAGAGAAGCTTGGGCCAAAAGAAGAAATATGTGTGAAGAAAAAGAGAAGAAAATTATGTGACTTGGCCGAGAAAAAAGAAGAAGATATTTTTGGAGATTACTTGCCCTAAAGGGTGTTGTTGTGTATAAAAAGGAGTTTCTCGAGTCCAAAAGGGGTACGGATATCCAAGGAGAGAATAGATATTGCAAAATCGAAAAATCACAAGTTTCAAAAATATTTCCTGCTGCTGCATATTCAAGAATGCGAAGAACAAAGGTACGTCAGGAACTGTCGCAGAAGTTGTCGCTGTTTAGCCATAAAAGTTGAATATCGTTCTGCCATTGATAGAAAAAGACCTTCAGCCACTATGCCGTTTGGTAGCTGTACTGCTCAATTCAGAAGCTAAAACCTGTGGCGATTGAAAATTGTTGTAAGCAAATTTCATTATTTTTAATACAATGATTAATCAATTTTTCTCCAATTTTCGATTCATGAGTAGCTAAATTTCTTTTCTAGGATTTTGGAAGAAGCTATTTTCAATAAGTGAATTTTAGTAATTATTTTCTTTGACTTAAAACTCCAATATTGTGCTTTTAATTTGTCTAAAAAAATTTCTCTTCTTTATATGCTTCGTAAAAATTGTTTTGGGTAGTTTAAGCTATCGTTCTTTTATAAGCGAAGGAAAATTAGGATTTAGAATAGCAACGAGAGTCATAAAAAGAGAGCTTGTAATGTTATATCTTCCAAAGCGTGAGATTGGGTTCGAAATTGTTTTGAGTAAAGTAGGAGTATTTTGTCAAAGAAATTGTTACTGAGTTTACAAATATTGGAAGTAGTGGCATCCAAAACCCTATAATCATCTCTCCTTGATAAACCAAAAATCAAATTTAATTAGTTTGTCTTAGTATTTTCTTTTAGTAATCAAAAACCAAATCTTCACAAAAGTCCGAGAATCGAATCTTTCTTACCACTTGTAAAAACTACGCCACTACATGAAGTTTGAGTTTGATCATGCAACTAGAAGATTTCAGAGGATTTTCGTATGTTTTGGTGCTTGCAAGCATAGCCATAAGTATCTTAGGCCCATGATTTTTACTTAGACGCTACTTTACTTACTGATTCAAGGATGCTTTGATGGCTGCAACATGTGTCAATGGAAATAATGGTTTTTACCCATATGTTTTTGCTCTTGTTTCTGCTGAGAAAAAAGAAAATTGGTTTCAGGTTTTGGAAAATCTTAAACAAGTGGTGGATGGTTGTCAGATTGTTTTCCTTAGTGATCGTGGAGAAATACTGTTGCAGGGCATTCCAAAAGTATTTCCTGATTCATATCACAACTATTATTTTTATCACATCAAGTATAATCTTCCGATTGTATCAGGTAATGTGAATTCCTATTATATCAGGTGATGCGGATTCCAAGGTTGTTATTGATTTGTTTTACAAAGCTTCTTACTCTTATACAACAACTAGCTTTGAAGAAGCTTTGCGGGGCATGCATGCAATTTGATGTGGACATGTTGCTAATTATATCAGGACTATTCCAAAGGAGAAATGGGCAAATGCATTTTTCCCTATATATAGATATAGTACCCATTCTTCAACTCTTTCCGAGTCATTTAACAACTAGATTGTTGATCTCAAAAAGTTGTCTGATTTTTCTCTTCTCAATGCGATACGGTGAGTTTGATGTTTAGTGTTTCATTCATATTTTTTTTGATGTGTACATCTTCCCTTGTGCACATGTTTATCTATATGCATTGTTGTGCACATGGATTTCCTTAATGTGTACATTGTTGTACACATGTTTTATCTGTGTTCCTTCTAGATCATTTTTTGATTTATGTTTTGTGTTTTTATTATTTTAGTTTGAAGATTATGAATAAGAATTCTAAGAGAAGGGTATAAGGTCTAGAAACTTTCAACACTAGGCTCACTCCCATATATGAGTCTTTACTAAAGGAAAACATCGACATTGATCGTACTTGGAGTGTTACTAAGTCCAAGGAAAGATTGTATGAAGTCTATTCTCCCGGGTCTCATTGTGTAGATTTTTTGCAGAACACTTGTACGTGTCACAGGTGGCGAGTTAATGGATTTCCTTGTGCACATGCTTGTGTTGTCATTCAAGCTACGAGGGAGGATATCTATTCATTTGATGAGCCGTATTTCACCACCGAATGGTTTAACTTTGCATACCAGGAGATCATCTGCCCCATCCCCAATTTTGACAACCCGCAGGCTTATGATCCTAGTGATAGGGTTGTTGTTCCTATTCTTGTTCCTCCACCTGGTAGACGAAGAACACAGTGTATCAAGAATTTTGGGGAGAAGCAAAAGAGGGCGATGATGTGCACAAACTGTTTCACCCTTGGTCATCACAATCGAGCTTTCAGACCCCTTCCTTGATGCTTTTTACTATGTTTGATTTGTTCAAAAGATTTTATGTTTTTGTTTTTTACTTTTGGCAATGTCTTTTCAATTTTGTAGGCGTGGATAATTAGTGTCAGGACATGTGTACCATTATGTACACCTTCCTGCACACTTCAGTTTTCTTACCTGTCTTTTTACATGTATACCATTATGTACACCTTGCTGTACAATGAAAGATACTAGTTATTTTGTTTAGAAATATTCTATGTTTTCTGTTTTGTATAATTACTTTTGCTAATGCCTTTTCAATTCTATGTTTAGTGTTTCAATTCAATGTTTTCAGTTCCGCTGACCTGGATAATTAGAAAAATCTGTTAGTACATGTGTACCATTATGTACACCTTCCTGTACACATCAATTATTGAGATTTTCTGCTCTGTTAGTACATTTGCACAATCGGGTACACCTTAATATTTCATAACCTGTAATATACACCTTAGTACTGATGCATGTCTACATTCAAAACATCAATATTGAAACTAATAAAAAAATTAACTCAAGGTATTTATAGAGTGATAAGTCTTAAACGGAAAGTTGAAAACTGAAATTTAAAAAGTTGTCTGAATATTATAAATGTTTAGAAGCAATTCAGAAAGTGATCTTGTATATGAAGATTAAAAACTCCTCTTCCTCTTCAATGGTTTTATTTCTCTACTCTTTCGTCACTCCTTATGCTCCTCATCCTTTACTATATCCCACACTTTTTCATAATATCCGACTTTTTTCAGCATCTTGACCACCAATTTCGATCTCATCTGCTGCCAAATGTCTTCGGCCTTCTGCTGATCTCTTTCGATACTCTTTATTTTCTTCAGACTTCGTTTCATAAAGTAACAAGTGTATATGAGACAGACTGAGTTGATTCCTTGTGCAGGGCATGGCATGACGTTTATATCGTGCGTTTATATAGGTGCATCACCCTTAGCGTTCTCTTCTTGTTGAGTCCAATTGCACCACATCTGCCATTTGTTATGCATCATTTTTATAGTCCTTCTCATTTTATGAGTGCATGGAGTTATCAATTATATTCAAGAGCTTCAATATCAAATTTCAACAACGTCCAATGATTTCCTACTATCATTTGCTCTGTAGAGTGATTCACGTGGACTACCAGAACTTCTAGATTCTCATGCATGTCCTTTACGAATTCAACCACAAGGTCTATGTGTAAGAATTCAAAATCTGTCCCCAAAGTTAAAAGTTTTGGGCCTAGAAATATCAAAATGTGAAAGAATGAAGTTGATAGTGAAGGATCCATTTTGTGGGGCTTCTATATATTAAACATGTTATAAACGACAGTTTATTATGTAGATACCCACTTTAATCGAACCCTATTACTTGGGCACCAAGTATGTAAATTCTATAAATAGTCTTAAACTTTTGTATTCTACACACATTAATAGAAAATCTCTCTCTGTTCTTCCCCTCTACTTTATATCTTCATCTCTCTTTCTCTATTTACAAGATGTTATCACGCAAGTTGTTCTGATCCATGGAATCAGAAAAGATTCTCTACATCTATATTTAATCTTCTCTTGGTTTGGTATTTATTTTTCTTCTTTAAATTATTAAAAGGATTCTAACAAAGTTTGTATTTGATTTTATTATAGGCTTGTGCTTCGTATTCTGACAAAGGCCTATTCAAAAACTGTTGACGATCTTTTTACCTTAATAAGTCACACGGAACAGCAGGCTTTCTGCTTTGGAGTTTGATGCAAGTCCCAAGCGGCTATGGAAGATTTAATTCATTTAATTGGGAGTGCTGACGGATTTTATATACTAATCAAACTATTACTTCTTGTTTGATTTTTTTTTTGGCTTTGTTATGTTTAATGATAAATGATGCCTTTCTGTTTCTGTAGACATCCAGGTGTATTTTTCCGCACCGACCACTTTGAGTATTCTCGTACATATTTGTTTTACTCGGTGCAATTGAAATCTAAACCTAAAAAGGTTTGATCTATATCTACGGGATCTAATATGAGTGATCAATTTCTTTGGAATAAGTTGATTATTATTTTATTTTCTCTTATCCTTTTAATAGAGAAAAATAAATAAAATAAACTCATCCATAAATGGTTTACAGTTTCTATTGTCCTAATGAAATTGTAATCATCGAAAATTGGTATTATTGTGGATTGATTTAACTTTACGGTAACTAATCATGTGCATGGTTGAAAAAACTAAGGCCAATTAAATTTGGTATCTTTATCCGTTAGACAAGGATCATGTGATTTACCCATGTGGTTTCTATTTTTCTTTACATGAAACCCTCCATCAACCATTTTCCATATATATTGACTAAAACGACATTTTCTTTTTCCTTCTGTCATCGACAAGATTTTGGTGTATCGTTTATTAAATCAATTGAAATTGATTTTCTCTATCGATTCTCTGAGATGAGATGTAAATAAATTGGCATTCTAAATTATTTTTAAGCCAGTGCTTATATTCTTGCAAGGAACATTGATTGATTTTTATTTCCTACAAGAAATCATCATTAATCAACCACAAAGTGGATTTTTTTCTTCCAAAGAACGATGATGATGATTTCCTTTTGTTCTTAAAAGAAACATTTTCTCCATCGATCCTTCTCCATCGATCCTAGAGTGAGATGTTGTTATTAGGATATAAGTCAATCACATGTACCAAATGAAATGAGGAATTGCTACATTCCAGAGGGATATTGAGCAATATTTTGATTTTCTCGTGGTAATTATTCTCCAAAATTTAAAATTCTTCCACTTGTAGTTGGAATTAGACACTAAAGATCAAAGGGTGCACGCCCGGCTTGCTAGCCTATATAATTAGTCCTTGAGTGACTTAATTGATCTTTCTATAAATTTCTTTTGCTAACATAAGTGTCCATAATTTTATTCTAATTTTATTTATTGGAGAGATCTATATTTTATATGCTTTTGTATCAATTAATTTTGGGTTCCAAACGTAATCCATGGTTGATGTTCAATTTGTATGTCAAGTAGACTATAATTTTAGGACAATTTCTTTTATGGCTCTTGAAGTCAGAATCTACTGTCCAATCAGGAGTTGTTTAAAATCTATAATTTATTATGAGTATATGTCTTCAAATTAATATAGGATAATACTTTACGAAACTTGTTTTCGTTTTTATGAGATGAAAATATTTACGCCATCATCAGGGGGAGACTATACACTACCAGCAAAAGTCGGTGTTAATTAACTCAAAAGTTATATCAATTTCTCTCCCATCATGATTAAATCAAAAAGGCTGCCATTAAATAGGCGTGAAATTATCTCATTTAGCTTTTCCATAAGCTAAAGCCGTTTGAAAAGGCAAATCCAATCACTTCTAGCAAGAATGTAGCGTTTTGGTACATGCTACAGATAGTGCTCTGATAGAGTCTATCGTAATATGGTTCACATTCTGAAAATTAATATCTCGTCATTTGAAGAGGAGGGGATTATAACTCCCGCGGAACTGGTACCAGTAAAATTTGAATTTTTCAAAGTGTGTATACACCAGAGAATTATGTCGGGTCATAATAGACCAATGATTGTCGAATATTCATTTATAGTAGCTACTGAAATAAATGATGGTGTTGTGGACCCCTCTGCAGAGGAATATCGACATATGTGATTGGTTGGCATATAATCCAATTAGGTTGAATTAATTTCTCAGTTAACGCAATTTTGGATCCAAGGCTTAACACCTTAAAATTGCCAAACCTATTACTCACAGGTTGGTGTAGTCATTATGTGTTGTATGAGAAATACGGTCGTTCTAAAAACGATTTGAGGGTTCTATTTTTTCTCAGACCCAAGGATTGATTTCTCTATGTACGATGTTTTTGGCGTGGTAGTCCTTGAAGGACTCTAATTTGCATTTACACAAGAAATGTGGTCGGGAATATATCCAGGAAGCCACCTAATTCTATCATATAAGGTTTAACAATCCTTCATGTGTTTTTAGAAATTTTGTACAAAACCAAAAATCCGGATTAGTTGATTGGTGATATCAACTTTATAGGTCTTTTGAGGAGTCCTTAAAAACACCAAAATCCACGCTTTTGCAGCATAAATTTTATTTTATTTTTTTCTTAAATCTGCAGTTAGAACTATGCTAGTATTAACTCGTCTTTGATAAGACTAGAGTTATTATTTTGATGCTTTTTTTTTTATGTAAAACTCATACAGTTGGGTTAGCATCCATAAATACGTCAAGAGTTGTACTATTTTCCTTTCGTTTCAGGTTTTCTCCCATGTGGTTTTCCTGACAAGGTTTTAATGAGGCAACATTTCGCAAACGATGAATTTTTATTCAAAATGTTTATATTGTTATCTTTTCCTTCGTCCAAATATTTTTTTCCATTGGTTTTGTACTGGAAAGGTTTTTGGTGAGGCAATTTAATTCAACATGGTGGTCATCCAAGGGGGAGTTGTATTAATTTTGGTTATTTGGTGGATTCCCACCATTAACTAGGTCATTTTCTTAGACCACATCAACATAACTATCTCCTATGAATTTGGATATCATTCTGATCCATATAAGGTATGACTACAAATTTTGTACACCTATGGTACTGTAAATGTGTAGTGGCACTTTGTCGAAGAAACTACATCAACTACTTTTGCAAATTATATCCGAGAAGTTAGCAATCCAAGAAGCAAGTCCTCAATGTATTTGAAGAAGCACGAAGACTTGAGAAGACTACCATTAGGAGACTAACATGAAAGAAGACTTCACCAACTGGCAAATTTCTCACGAAAACATTGCTATCTCTAGCATTCAAGATATTCGTTTATTGAAATTGGGAAATCTCGATTCGAAGATTTGCAAGCCAAGATTTAATTGAAGTACTTATTAGGGGGAGTATCAAATTAGAAGTTATTTTACTGGACCATCATGTTGTACTCTTTTTCCTTCATCAAGGTTTTTCCTACTGGGTTTTCCTTATCAAGGTTTTGATGAGGCAACATATGCATGTCCAACTGTGTTCTAAGTTTTTTCACAATTGTACTCTTTTCCCTTCAATAAGGTTTTGTCCTTTTTTTGGATTTTCCTGACAAAGGTTTTAACGAGACAATTAGCTTAGATACGGTGGTCATCTAAGGAGAGTGTTATAAACAGCAGTTTATTATGTAGATCCCCACTTTAGTCGAACCCTATTACTTGGGCACCAAGTATGTAAACTCTATAAATAGAGTCTTAAACTTTTGTATTCTACACACATTAATAGAAAATCTCTCTCTGTTCTCCCCCTGTACTTTATATCTTCATCTCTCTTTCTCTATTTACAAGAAAACACAAGAAAACACATATAATAGGGGGTTATAGTATTTTTCACGTTCTATAATTAAAAACTCTAGATGATAGAAAATCAAGGGATCAGACGGGTTAGATCCGGTTTTCCGGGTCGGATTACGGGTGGGTTTTGACCCTAATTGCTCCCAATTAGATAGTTAGGGTTTCTCCTGCCTATATATAAAGAACTAAAGCAAGCCAACACCTATCTATCAGTAAGGTCTCCTGCTCTTTGCTTCAATCTCCACTGCAGGAAAAAATATCAAAACCCCGACGGCAGCAGCACACTAAAGCCTCGCTATCGAGGCAAGACCTGCAGCTCTTTTCGAGTTCTCATCTCTTCCTCTTCAATCCTCACTTGTTCTTCTTCTCCTTCTCTCTCAGTAGTAGCGAATTTCTAATTTAAGAAAAGGAGATCGTATTTTTAGGGTTTTGTTGAAACTCTGAAAATAAAATTTTAATGGAAAAACTGATAATACATAAAAATACATCATCAGTAAATTGGAAACCATCACCTATTATTGCATTAGCTACTAGTATTGATGATTCTAAAGTGGCTGCTGCTCGTGAAGATGGTTCTTTAGAGATCTGGCTTGTTTCACCTGGTTCTGTTGGTTGGCATTGTCAACTGGTAATCTAATCTAATTTCACTCATTCGTTCATTATTAGGGTTATAATTTGATTTTTATTATGTTATTAATCTGTTTGATTGTCTCTGTAGACTATACATGGAGACCCTAATTCCAGAGTTTCTTCACTTGTTTGGTGTCCTTCCAACTGCAAAACTATGCCGGCTGGTCGTTTGTTGTCATCTAGTATCGATGGATCGATTTCAGAATGGGATCTTTTTCATTTAAAACAAAAGGTATTGACATTCTTGATTTGTTTAGGGTTTTCTGCACATCAATAACTTTTAGAGTTTGAAATGTGGTGCCTATAGTTTTAGTAGAAATATTGGGGCTTATGGTCATTTGGTTGACTTAAAATGAATGTTTTTAAGTAAGTGACATTGTTACGATGGTAAATTTATTGGTTTACTCAACTTTATTTTTTCAAACTGCTTATAAGGAACTTGGGCCAAAAACCTGTGAAGAATCTTGGTTTTATCCTGGAACAAATTGAAAATCAACGAAAAATTGTACCTTCTGATTTGTAGAATTTTTTTCATGCATGTTGTGGACCTTGTGATTTACTATCTTAATGTGTTAACTATTTTGTTAAGCTGTTGCTGATTTTTTTTTTTTTTTTATGAAATTGGTTTGTGCAGATTCTTTTAGATTCCATTGGAGCATCAATATGGCAGATGGCTGTAGAACCTCTTGATGCATTTTTACTTTCCACACAAAATGATACCCAGCGAGCTGTCAATGAACATGCAATTAATGGTGGTAGTCCTCTTAGTGATGATGGCACTAGTGAAAGCGATGATGTCGAAATTAATGCCATAGAATTGCACCCAATGCCTGAACACCCACGTCTAGCTATTGGCTGCGATGATGGACGTGTTCGAATTTATATTATTTCTGATGAGTTGACCTACAATAGGATGTTGCCTAGGGTTAGTGGTGAGATTTCCTTACCCTTCTTACTTTTTTGGATACATTTTTTCCACTGAGAAAAAAATCTGATTTCCTTCAATGGCAGGGCGTGTTCTAAGTGTTGCATGGAGTCCTGATGCTAAGTCAATATTTTCAGGGAGTAGCGATGGGTATGCTATCTTATGGGTTTTATTATTTGTTACTTGTGATAATTGAGAAATTTGTTTGTTTATTTTCGCGGAATTATTACTTATATGACTCATCACTACGGTGATTCTACAAATGTTTTAGAGTTTCTTACAGTTTATACGCCTTTGCAGTTTCATAAGATGCTGGGACGCCCAGTCGACTCATGAGGTGTATAGGATAACAGTTGGAATGGGAGGATTGCATAATAGATCAGATCTGTGCGTGTGGTCTTTAATTTATCTAAAGTAAGAGGAGAATCACTGTTTTAACCATCTAATCATCTACTTATTTTGTCTGGTTTGAGATGCAGTTGTTAATCTTCGTTCCTTCTTTTTTTGTTTTTGTTTTTCTTTTTAGATCTGGTACTCTGGTTAGTGGAGACAGTACTGGCAGTGTTCAGTTTTGGGATGGTGAACAAGGAACTCTTTTGCAGGCACATTCTTGCCACAAGGGTGATGTCAATGCTTTGGCACCTTCTCCTAGTCATAATAAAGTATTTTCTGCTGGTTCTGATGGTCAGGTAATGGACAACAGTCTGTCAATAACTCCAAAGCTAGTTATAAATTTGCATCAGGGGACTTGACTGTGCCGGCATGTTTTGCATTAGTAGAACAAGATGATACTATAAATAGCTAACAGAGGTGCTGATTTAGCAAAACTACTACTTCCTATGACTAAGGAAACAACTAACAAACTTAGAATACATTCAAATTTAGAAACTTCTAAATCTACATAATCCTACACTCCCCCTCAAGTTGGTGCATAGATATCAATCATGCCCAACTTGTAAGTTTGCTGGGTAGTCTGCAATGGCAGACAGATTGCTCCTTCCTCTACCTTCTCCTTTATGAAATGTCTATCTATTTCTATGTGTTTAGTTCTATTCTCCTTTATGAAATGTCTATCTATTTCTTATTTCTATGTGTTTAGTTCTAACATGTTGCACAAGATTCTGTGCAATGCTTATAACTGCCTTGTTGTCGCAATACAACTTCATTGGTTTTGGTTTACACATTGATACGGATAGTTCTTCAGTGATTTTCTTAGGCCACATTAGCTTACATATCCAGAAGCCATAGCTCTGAATTCAGCTTGAGCAATGCTTACACATTTCAAAGATCCTAAATCTTTGATCTCGAATTCCTTAGCAATCTTACTAAGGTAGTTGCTGAAGGTGACTTAAACGGGCTATTTTAACTCCTGTTTGGCGGCATGTTTCACATTATTCTTAGTGATCTCCATTAGTTTCAAATTTCAAATAAGTGCTTAAGCTAAAGGGTAAAGTCATTTCCACAATGTCTGGACAAAGAAAAAGTTCTATTAAGACTAACCAAAGATATTTAGTGGTACAATCTGAAAGTCTTGAGTTCGAGAATTTTATAGTTGAGTCTTGTGCGGTTCTGACGTGGTTGACGCCGCTGAGCTTGTTGTATTTCGTAGTAGTTGGCCAATTAAGTGCTCTTTTGAGGTTCCACTTGATCATTTTTCTGATGATAATTTGTTTTGTATTATTTTTCTTCATTTTATATTATTTTTCTCTCTAGTTATCTAGAAGACTATATCTGAATCCTGACCAATATTTTAGTTTAAGTGATCCGTGTATTGCTAAAAATCTTTATTATCGTTTGCTAAGCAGGTAATCCAATATAAGCTCTCTAGTGATACCGTCGACTCTGGCGATGATAGTTCCTCTACAGTAGTGGTGAAGAAGTGGATCTATGTTGGTTATGTAAGAGCTCACACTCATGATGTCAGAGCCTTGACAGTAGCAGTTCCTATTGTCAGCAAAGGTTTGTTCAACTGATGTTTCGTTTTCTCTTTTAATGTGTTGAATAGGGTGAAAGTTTGACCTCCTTAATTCTTTAAGATGTGTCGGTTATGATTTAGTAAGGGACTTCTTTTTGACAGAGCCATTACCTGATGAAAAGCTAAAAAGAGAAAGTCGTCGTCGTCGGGATCCCTATAATTTCAGTTATGGGAAGTGGGCGAAGTTGCGAGTCCCCATGCTAATCTCTGCTGGTGATGATACAAAGATCTTTGCGTATTCTGTTCAGGAATTCACCAACTTTGCCCCACATGATATTTGCCCTGCACCTCAAAGAGTGCCTATTCAGTTGGTACAGAATACACTCATAGACGGTGCTTCTGTGATCTTAGTTCAGAACTCGAACTCTTTGGATGTTTCACTTGTTCACTCAAAGAGTGGCAAGGGCACTAAAAGGAGTGCAAGCACATCGTTGCTTACTAGCATTAAGAGCAGATCAAAGATAATATGCAGCACCATGTCTTCTAGTGGAATGTTGTTTGCGTATTCCGACCAAAAAAAACCAAACCTTTTTCAATATTCAAAAGTCGGAGAAAATGCTTCTGGACTTGCCAAAAAGAAGTTGCCCCGTACACTTCCGTTTGCTCATTCCATGGTTTTCAGTGCCGATTCTTCGAAGTTGATTCTTGCAGGACATGATAGAAAAATTTATGTAAGCTATCCAAATTTGTCTTCAATGTCTTTTTCTGTTAATATTCGAGTAGTTAGGCCTTCTGTTGTTGGTGAGCAAAAGTTAGGCTCATTACTTCGCAAGAAGTATCTACGTCTCAAGCTGTGAGAAAGAGGACTAAATGCGCTTGATGAGGGTTTATAGTGGTCTAACAGCTCACCAATGTAAATGAAGTAGCACATGCATTGTAGAAAATCTGCACATAATTAATTATGAGTTCTCTTTAACGTGGAGATCTAGTGGTTTATCACGGGATTGATTTTTGTTTTGATTCTCTTTTTGTGGTTTTCCAGGTTGTCAACGTTGAAAGTAGAGAACTTTTGCATACTTTCACACCTTGCCGGAGGGATGGTAACAATGGTTTACCACCTAGTGAGCCACCCATAACAAGGATGTTTGCCAGTTCAGACGGACAGTGGTTGTCAGCTGTTAACTGTTTTGGTGATGTATATGTCTTCAATCTTGAGCTACAAAGGTGAGAAATTTCTCTCTTATATACGGTAGCATTTTTGAGATGTTCTTTTGTTAATTTTTGTCGTTCTGTTCGCATGTTTCCCCGTAAGTTCGAAATTTATTCTTACATCTTACAAACTTTTCTGCTAGCTTCACTGTAAGTTTAGTTGGGATCGCTGGTGTGACAATCAAAAGTTTTATGGTTGCTCATTGTGTTTGTATTTTATCCGGTCAAATCACATCCAAGATATCTGATTCTTTTCCAAATTCCAAAAGTTTTATGTTGTTTCCATGAGTGTATTGTTTCATAAGTCTGTATTTTTTATCATAGAAAAATGTTTATGCGATAAATTCAGCACTGTGCAAAATACTCATGGTTACGCATTTCTTGATCATAATGACCTATTAACTAACTTTTTAAGAAGGTATGTTTATAAGATCTCTTTTTTATTTATTGCCCGTGTTTATAGGCAGCACTGGTTTATATCTCGGTTGGATGGGGCTTCTGTCACTGCTGGGGGTTTCATGATCACTCGAGAATATGGCATTGTTCTCATCATTACAACTTCTATAAACCGAGTATATGTCTTTGATGTGGAGTTGAAAAAATTAGGAGAATGGTCGATGCGCCATACTCATCTTCTTCCCAGAAGATTTCAGGAATTTCCAGGGGAGATTATTGGGATGTCCTTCCCTCAATCTTGTTCCACTGCAGTTATTATCTACAGTGCCAGGTATAAATACTTTCATGTCTTCCCATGTATGTTTATGGTCTAGCCAATTCCATTTTTGGTTAGTTAGAAGTGGGTCTGACAATATTTCGCTGTTTGAGACATACAATACAAGTCTTACCAACCCTGTCTATTACTAAGAATTGTGACTATTGTGTTGACTTAATTTCACTTCACATGAAACTTTTTATATGAACTAGAAATGGTTTCGTGTCCAGGGCAATAAGCTTCATCGACTTTCAGAAACCTGTAGTTCTTACCAACCCTATCTATTACTAATGTCACTTCACATGAAACTTTTTATATGAACTAGAAATGGTTTCGTGTCCAGGGCAATATGCTTCATCGACTTTCAGAAACCTGTAGTTCAAGATGATGATGACAACTGCTTGGCAAATGGAGTATTGGATTCATCATCAGAGGTTTCACAAGATGTTGCCGCTAATGGTAATGGTAAGGTGATGCACAAAAGAAAACGAGAAAGCCAAATGAAAAATTTCAATTTTAGTCTTTTCAAAGATCCTGCTCTATTTGTGGGTCATCTCTCAGAAAGTTCATTATTAGTCATAGAGAAACCATGGAGGGAAGTGGTTCAGACCTTTGAAGCTCCTCCAGTCCACAGACATATATATGGGACATGAGTTCTGCACGCTACTTGTACATCAAGAAGGGAGTGCAGTTATGGCCTTGATTTTCCCCTTTTTCTTATTAAAGAGTACTGACCTCTGGAGTAGTTGTCGAATCTTTGAAGATTTTATCACATCTCTGGGACCAAATACACCACGCAACTATTGCGATTTTGCAGATGTTATCTTCACTGATATGACCAGTTTGTAGATTATCAAAGAAAGTGCAGATCCAGGCCACCAGATTAATATTATCAGGAGTGTGAATACCCAGAATACCAAACCAAACAGGTTTCACCAGAGAGCATTCAAGAATGCAATGAGTAGCTGTTTCAATCTCTTGAGAGCAGAAAGCGCAACTGAAGTCTCCATTCTGTATTGAATATGTGAGTTTGTCTCAAGTTGGGAGAATATCCTTCACGCATTTCCACAAGAATTGAGTGATTCTAGGAAGAAGAGGTAGTTTCCAGTCTTAAAAACCTTTTTCATTCTTGGAGACGTCACAACATTAAAGCTTTGTTCTTCATACATCTTTTTGTAAACAGATTTTACTGTGAATTGTCCATTTTCTCTGAAGTCCAAACCATTTTGTCTTCATACCGAGGAAAAAACTCATGGAGAGGATAAGTCTTGATGTGCAGTCTTCAAAAAGGGATAGAATTAAACCAGAATTCCACCTTGTAGTGTCAGGATAAAAGAGTTGGAAAACATACTTGTATTGCTCAGCATTTGTGGCACCAATTTTGGGATTAGGAGTAACATTAAGACCCTGCGCCCAATTATGCTTCTAGATGAGAAGAGTGTGACCATTGCCAATGCTCCAAGCACTGTATTTTAGGATGAAATTTAACTCAGAACTAATGCTAGTCCTGGACCAAGGGGAAGAACATTTGATGTTAAAGATATCACCATCAGGTAGACTTTGAACAGATGGAGGTGTGATCAGTGCTTATTCTCCATGCAGACTTGGCTAACAAGTCATTAAGTACTTCCCTTCTATTAAAAATCTTAAGATCTTTAAATCCTGAACCACCGTTGCATCTGGGAGCTTGAAGCTTGTTATATGGTGCACATGAATAGTATTATTGACATTTCTCACCATGACAGATCTGGCAGCTTCAAACATGTTATTAAATCTCCACCTTGATAACCTGATATCCATCTTATCAACAAGAATAAAAAAAGGGATTTTCTTGTTCTTTCCAATAAAGAAAGGCAGTCCCAAATACCTTTCATCATTAAGATTTAATTGCCTGACCTGGAGGATACCACTAATTGTCTGACAATGAGAAGGGCTCATATTCTTGCTGAAGTATACAACATATTTGCTGAAATTAATCAATCGACCTGAACATAAACTGAACTCCTCAATTAGCTGAAGCAATTTCCTTGTTTGATCGGGATTGGCCTTGCAGAATAAGAAACAGTCATATGCAAATAGTAAATGATTAATCTTAGGTGCTGACCTTGAAATTTTCATTCATGTTAACTGCTTACTGACTTCACAATGATAAAGATATCTTGAAAAGGCTTCAATTGCTAAGATGAACAGATAAGGGGAAAGATGATCCCCTTATCTAATGCCTCTTGTTCGTTTGAAGGAGGTTGATGGAGTGCCATTTATCATGATTTCTATTTAAGTTGTGGAGATACATTCATATATCAGTTGGCATAACTTATTACAAGACCCAAATTTCTTAAGAACTTCAATTAGGAACACCCATTCTAGTCTGTCAAAGGCTTTTGACATATCCATTTTTAGAGCTAGATGACCAGATCTTCCTTTTTTCTTCTTCATTGCTTGAACTAGTTCTTGTACCATGCAGATATTTTCAGATATTAATCTACCTGGAACATAAGATGATTGCATTGGTGAGATAATGTTAACCATGTGCTTCTTTAGTCCCAGTGCTAGAGCTTTGGAGATAATCTTGTAGACCGTATTACAAAGGGCAATGGGCCTAAAATCTTTTGGCTTCTGAGCTGAGTTAACTTTTGAGATTGGTGTAACTCTAGTATTATTAATCTTCTTCAAGAGATGACCTGAATGAAAGAAAGCCTGTACCATTTTGCAAACATCATCCTTTACCACCTTCCATTAGGTTTGATAAAACCTGGAGAAAAGCCATTAGGACCCAGAGAAGTCCAAGGATCCATTGACATTAAAACATTATAGATTTCTTGTTCATTTGGTACTGCTATAAGTACATTATTATCTTGCTGGTTGATAATTGTTGGGATATGCTTTAGAAAATGGTAACTGTCCATATGATTTGATGTAGAACTGATATTCTTGAAGTGAGAAACCAGAAGTTGTTCATTTGAAGGCCTATCTTGACACCAGGATCCATCTGGAGCTTGTAGAGTCAATCTTATTTCCAACTCTTCTTTGATTAGCTCTTATGTGGAAATATTTTGAGTTTTTATCCATGTTATTGTAGAAGGTATCTCTTGACTTTTGCCTGTTTGAGCTAGCTTGGATTTCATTGAGCTCTTCAATTTGTTTTTCCAGAGATAAGACCCGAGAAGTATTATTTCCTTGCATATCAGAAGCTTGAAGTTTTAGATATTTAAAGTTGAAGCTCAGTGATTCTTGTTTGAATATGCCCAAAAGTTTACTTGTTCCATTTTGACGGAATCTATTTAGTATTTGCTTGATTATCACACAAGACATAAGCAACTGAACCCGAAATGTTAGAGTTCCAAGCATTCATAATTTCATTTTCACAAGAATCTTTTTGGAGCCAGTGTTCAAAGAACTTCTAGTTTTTACCTGAGGTGGAGGATGAGCTATAGAGGGATAACATTAATGGAGCATGATCAGATCCTAATTGAGCTAGGTGTTTGAGAGTAGCATCATGATATCTAATTATGAATTCACTATTAGTTAGTGATCTGTCTAATCTAGATTTGGATTTTCCAGTGCCATGACTATTCCTAGTCCAAGTGAAGGCATTTCCACTAAATTTCATGTTATGCAAGTCAGATTTCCTTATAAAATCTAAAACTTCAGGATAAGTCAGAGCAGAGCTAGTGTTTCTATCCAAGGCATTCATTGTAATATTTAGCTCTCCTATGAGGACCCAAGGAATGGTTACGGATTTACTAAGACTTTGCATATATTTCTATTGAGCTGGTTGATCTTTTGTGTAAGGAGTACCATAAACACAGGATAAAAACCATTCTCCTAAGGCATGGTCATTATCGACTATAGCATGTATCATATTACTTGAAGAATTCACTATATCTAATTTGAAGCCATCCTTCCAAAGCATAATGATACCACCTGCTTGACCTATAGAAGGGATGTAACATTTATTTGGCATCCTTAAGTAGTTTGTGAGAGAGATTATTCTTTCATCATTATTTTTGGTCTCACAAAGGAAGATAATGTCTGGAGAATGTAAGTTGTTAAGTTGAAAAAGGTGATCTCTGGTAGTTTTTCCTAGAAATCCTTGACAGTTCCAACTGATAATCTTCATGATTTTAGTACGAACAAGAAACTTGATACTCAAGTTAATGTTAATGCCCTTAAATAAAACAGTGAGATAACAGTTTACGTCGAGAATATTAAAAGCATTAAATGAAGGAGTAGACAAAAAAGTATTTAACTTTTAAACAAAAGACAATAAATTATCTGGGAGTTTAGAAAAGTTTTTTACCGGAGAATTTGAATAAGCCTCATTCACCTCATGGAAATTCTCCCTTATATTGGTTCGACCTTCTTCAATCATGTCGTGCTCCATACCATCAAAGTCAGATTTGATTGTTGGTTCTTCAGTTACTCTCTCCATGATATTTCCTTGTTCATCAACTCTAGTCCTTTTGTGACTTCTGCTAACTTCATCATCTTCTTCTTGAGCTTCACGTAACTTTTTGCTAGCTTCACAGATCCTCTGAAGAAGTAAATCCATGTCTTCTAGAATTTCAACTCCATAATCCCTAGTCAACTCATGAATGTAAGATATATATTTTTCATTTGTGAATCTCCTAATCATGAGATCATCAGCTGTGTTAGCATATTCTTCTTCATTATGATTTATAATGTAGCATTTAAGACAAAGATTGTGAGGTTGTCTCTCCCAATGAAATCGAATCCAAGTTTTACCACCTGCCGTTGTATTCCACCATCCTCCTCTATGAAGAGGCTTTGATAAGTTTGTAAAGACCCTCGAACTCGTCAACGCTATTAGACCAGTCAAGTGACGAATTAGCCGATAATAACTCGATTAGTTTAACACGAACGTTAATTAATATAAATTAATCTAACAACGATCTAGATACGAAACTAGTATCGTTAGATAGGTCTTGAAAAGTTATGCGACATGGACTACTCGAGCGTGTCATTCGGATACCGGACGAAGAAGAAATCATCGGATTCGTTGAAGGGTAAAATACTGCAGCTTAGCCGACATGGGATGCCTATATCCAAGTAATGGGTTCCTTTATAGATTTTTTTGGTCTTATCTACCGGATTGAGAGGATAAACACGTATCCCTTTTCTTCTCTATTATCCTTCTTCTTTCTTCTTCTCTTGTCTCATTCTTCCCTTGTTCTTCTTCCTCTGCGAGTTTGAGAGTTTGTTTGAGAGAGAGAGACAATCGATGAGTTAGAGCATATGAATTAGAAGATGCTTCTGATGATTGATGAAGAGACGAGAGTAGCATTGATTCTTGGTTATCGGTTGAAGAAATTAGGGTTTCTGTGAGATGAAGTGATAAAGAAATTGATTAATTAAAAGGTTAGGATTTCATGTTCTTCCCCAACTGGAGTATTAGGGATCATGGTAAAGCTCAGGGAAGAATTAAAAGATGGAATATAAGGATTTGAAGAGCATTGGAATGGAGTTGCATGTGAAATCAAAGTATAAGATGATGAAATTAGCGATGGTGATGAATTCCAGGTCTAGAACGATAATTCTAGGGTTTTAATTGAAGTAAGTGGTGAAGTAATAAGTCAGAGGATGCCGATACTGGGTAAGTCTCCGATTTGTCTTAATTATAATAGTTTGAGTTCAATTGCTTTGTCTTCATAGTATGTGTAATTGGAGATTGGATTGAGGTTGATGTGGGAATGGATTTGAAAATGAACTGGTAGTGTTAATGTATGGTTTGTAGATATGAAGTTAAATTTGGAACTAAAATTGGTAGTGTTGAAGGATAACTGAAGTTTGAATGTAATGCTCAATTGAAGTTAGGTGGTATTGCTGCTGCTAAGGGAGTTGTTATAATTGCAGGTGAAATTGAAATGGGAACATATGGGTCTTTGAGTTGTGTTACAGAGAAAGTGTGGTGGAATGAGCTCTTAGGTTTGAACTGTTGTTACAAATAGAGTGTGGGTTGTAGTTAAAATCAGACCAACAACAAGAACTAGATATGAAGTTGGATTTAGAGTTAGTGGTAGTGTTATTGGTGTTTGGTATGTTGTCTGGAATTGTTTGAAGTGACAATGATGTTGCTGCTGGAGTTCAAGTCGAGTGTGCATATTTGCATGTGTGGGTAGTGTTGTTGTAAGGTGGTTATGGTAGAGACCTTAATGAAGCCTGCAATTGCAGATTAAGGTAAATAGATGTTGTAATTGTAATTGTGTTTATATAGTTATCTGAGATGATTGAGTTTAAGGAAGGAGATGCTGCTATTGCAAAGTTTCTATGGATGTGATTGAAAGAAAGTTGGATGAACGTTGTTGCAGCTGCGAAGAATTTAGTTATGTTGATTGTTGCAGAACTGGAATAGGTTACAGTTCAAGAGATGTTAGTATTGTGTGTTCAAGGTGGCTGTGTTTAGTTCTAGATGAAATGTTGAACCTCAGATGTGGGGGGTGAATCAATAGTGGTGATTTGAGTATTATTAGGGGTTGAGCCGAATGCAAGTTGGATTTGATAGTGAATGTGAAGAATTGTGCTATAGTTACTGGTGCAGACATGGTGTATAGGATATGGAATTGACTAGTTGCAAATGAAGTTTGGGTTGGTATTGCAGTTGAAGTAAGTGGCATTGTAATGCTGAGAATGGTGATTTAGAGTTGTAAGTAGTGATTGCTGTGAAAGCTTGGAACTGCTGAACTGCAGATAGGCTTTAGTTGTGTTTGTGATTAAATTGTGAATTATATTTGAATGAATGAAATGTTTAGTAATTGTATAAATTTCAGTTCTTTAGTATTAAACCTATTAGTCATCCCAGTCAGTTTATCTGACTCACTTTGTTTAGCCGACTTAGTCAATCTGACTGAGTCGACCAGTTGTTCTACTGAATAGGTTTGACCCAGTACTGACTCAGTAAACCTTGACTGAGTTGGTTCCTTTGACCATTTGACCAGGACCTTGACTTGACTATGTAATGGGCCGAGTCTAGTGGACTTGGGCTTAGTGTTATGTGTTCTTAGTTTGATGTTTTGGACTCTTATAGTCTAAATTAGCCTTTGGTTCCTTCTACAAGTTGTAGATATTCTTAAGTCTTATCTAATAGACTATAGACCTAATCTAATTGAATTAGTAAGCCATTATTAGATATGTAAGAGATGGGTAATGAAGATGTGTAGAACCTTAAATGGGCTTAGAACAATTAAAGTAGTTCACTTAACCTATAACTAGAGAATTGTATGAGATTATGTTATGAGCCTTGTGTGAGCCTTTTGGCTAGATTCTTAGACTTCTTGTGAGATTAACAGTTAGTCTATATTAACAACGATTGATTCAAAGGACGAACCAGTGGATCGTGGATCTCGAGGTAGGCGTGGCTTGTCATCAAAAGAGGTGGGAATACATTTAACTCTTTTGTAACCATTGTTGTTTCTTTTAGAAAAGTATTTATTTAACAAACTCATGCATTGTCTGTTTGTATATTCCATGCTTTAAATAGTTTGCATTTCGATTGTTCTGTTGATTCTTTGAATCTTTCCATGGTTTGGAAAGGACTTGTAATATTTGCTTGTCATTATGAATTGTTATAAGAAATGAGAATTTCCACTTGTGATATATATGATACGCTCCTTCACATTTATATCTACATGAATTCAGCTTGTATGCTTACTATGGGTCAACTGGGGTGATATCAATAGTTATTAGGTGTGTAACTGGTTGACACCGTATTATACATTGTTTGAAGAAGGAGTTCGTCCATATACATGTTTTGTTATTTCAGTGACTTGGTCACTCTTTAATGTTTGGGAAAACATGTATTGTTTTCCAACTCTTGTATTTGACTACTTGAAAGTTAAATGTTATTCCTACTGGGCACCCCTTTTAGGGATGATGTGCTCACCCATTCCCACTTTCAGTTTCAGAGTCAGAACAGAGTTGCACAGCGAAAGCTTCAAGGGTTGAGTTCGCTAGTTGATTAACTTCTGCTATGTTTGTTATGTTGTATATTTTATTTGTAAACCAAATGATTAATGTTATGTATCACATGAGAGGAGTTCTTGTATATATGTATTTATTTTAGAGAGGGTTTAGATTCTGGTTAATCTTTGTTTAGAACTTCTTTCTTATTGTTTAAATAGATGTTTTAGATTCTCGGTGCCTCTGTATTTAGTTAATCTCTTGGATTAGTCAGCTGCTAGCTTTGGGAGCGCTATAAGTTGGTATCAGAGTTCACTATTAGATCTTATATGGGAAATGATAAAAATAGCCAGTGTCAGTTAGTGAACTAGATTAGTTTAGAACTGGGTTGGGTTGTGAGATAAATCTTAATCACTAGAAGCTATCAATAATTAAAAGATTTATTTGATTGATTCATTTGTTTGTTTGATTGTTTGTGTATGTAATGAAGTAAAAATTGTAGGGTACACCAGTAACTTTATCTAATAAAGGTTAGAGAATAATCAGACTAAGAACTATGAACACGTACATAATCCAAGACTAGAAAAATAGTGAGATTAACACCATTGATAAATCTTGAAAGTCATACAGAAATTTATTGCGCACCTTGACTTATACGCAGGGTCAACAATTTATGATCACATAAATGTTAATAATATTGTTGGGCTTAATGATATTTGTCAGAGTAGTTAGAATAATAGTTCAACCATCGTTTTTAATAATAAAAATATGAGAATTATGAGCAAATAGTTATGGGAATTTGATAGCGCTTATTTACGACTAAGTTTTATAAATTAAACTAATTACAAATTAGAGATATAATACTTATTAGGCGTTAGACGTAAGAAGGTGAGGATATAATGCATAAAATAAAAAAAGACTCAACTTGTTAGTAATTTTGTAACGAAATTATTTTTAGTCTAATAGATGACCTATTAAATCTTTAAAATAAAACAGATATACATGAAGTAGTAATAACAGTATTCAGATGTAATAGTAGATTGAAAGAAAATAAATTCGTATATTAATAGGATACTTTACATTAATAGTAAAATCTAAAGACTATTACGATATAATATAATTTTATGCAGACTCAAATTTATATCATATTAAATTACCGATGCCAATATTTAAAAAGATATAGTATATAGATCCAATAAGAATAAATAAAATCTATGGTATCAATCTTTACGTGAATGTAGAGTTATATTTGGAAGATTAAGGCTTAGTGTACCAACTGGACTATCAACTTAAAAATAAAGAGAATAATAATACAGTTGATAATAGTATTCGAATAATTAGGCTAGTAAGAAATTTATAGTAGATTATATTTGGAAGATTTATATATGGTATTTTAGTAAAGTTAAACTATCACATATTATAAATTGACATGAAATCAAATTTAGATTACGTATATTAATAAAATAAATAAATAATAATAATAACAATAATCAAAAAAATAAGATAAGATAAATTCCGATGATTAAATGGTCTAAAATGTTGCGAATTATGTATATAATTTATGAAGTAAATTTTTTTAGTCAAATCAGTTATAATAGAATTTAGAAATTAGTTAGTCATAATAAGTTATCACTTAATTAATCCAACACTGGGGAATGGTGAAGGTTGTGTTTTCTCTGTTCGTAGGAAGGCATTGTTGGGCTTTGCCAACCTTGAAAGGGAAACTGCATTCAGAGAGGACCGATCATAGAAGTTTAGTATAATTATTTTAGAAACCAATAGATGTAAGTTCACTTAGAAAGACTTGTGGGATTCTTCCTTGAAGTTAGAGGCAGATATCTTATAAAATAGAAATTAGTCTAAGAAAACTTAGACTTATTTGATAGAATTAAATCAACATAGTGAACTTAAAGCTACAAATATTAAATTTTAGTTGTATAAAGCCATATAGGTTTGTGCTTTGTTTTATTTTGTTTGCACTTAGATTGGAGATGGGATTATTCTATAAGGTGGGAGTTTTTGAAGACTAGAAGGATGCTTCGATTTTCAAGGACGAAAATATATAAGGTGGGGAGAATGTAAAGACCTTCGAACTCGTCAACGCTATTAGACCAGTCAAGTGACGAATTAGCCGATAATAGCTCGATTAGTTTAACACGAACGTTAATTAATAGAAATTAATCTAACAACGATCTAGATACGAAACTAGTATCGTTAGATAGGTCTTGAAAAGTTATGCGACATGGACTATTTGAGCGTGTCATTCGGTTACCGGACGAAGAAGATATCATCGGATTCGTATGAAGGGTAAAGTAGTGCAGCTTAGCCGACATGGGATGCCTATATCCAAGTAATGGGTTTGAGAGTCTGTTTGTTTGAGAGAGAGAATAGATGAGTTAGAGCAGATGAATTAGAAGATGCTTCTGATGATTGATGAAGAGATGAGAGTAGTACTGATTCTTGGTTATCGGTTGAAGAAATTAGGGTTTCTGTGAGTGATAGAGGAATTGATTAATTAAAAGAGGATTTGAGTAGTTGGCGATGAATAACAAATGGGGTTGGTTGTGTGATTGAAGTCTGAAGTTGAGTCAATGATGAATCAGAGAGTTAGGATTTCATGTTCTTCCCGAACTGGAGTATTAGGGATCACGGGAAATCTCAGGGAAGAATTAAAAGATGGAATATAAGGATTTGAAGAGCATTGGAATGAAGTTGCATGCGAAATCAAAGTATCAGATGATGAAATTAGCGATGGTGATGAATTCCAGGTCTCTAACGATAATTCTAGGGTTTTAATTGAAGTAAGTGGTGAAGTAATAAGTCAGAGGATGCTGATACTGGGTAAGTCTCCGATTTGTCTTAATTATAATAGTTTGAGTTCAATTGCTTTGTGTTCATAGTATGTGTAATTGGAAATTGGATTGAGGTTGATGTGGGAATGGATTTGGAAATGAACTGGTAATGTTAATGTATGGTTTGTAGATATGAAGTTAAATTTGGAACTAAAATTAGTAGTGTTGAAGGATAACTGAAGTTTGAATGTAATGCTCAATTGAAGTTGGGTGGTATTGCTGCTGCTAAGGGAGTTGTTGTAATGGCAGGTGAAATTGAAATGGGAACATATGGGTCTTTGAGTTGTGTTACAGAGAGAGTGTGGTGGAATGAGCTCTTAGGAACTGTTGTTACAAATGGAGTGTGGGTTGTAGTTAAAATCAGACCAACAACAAGAACTAGATATGAAGTTGGATTTAGAGTTAGTGGTAGTTTTATTGGTGTTTGGTATGTTGTCTGGAATTGTTTGAAGTGACAATGATGTTGTTGCTGGAGTTCAAGTCGAGTGTGCATATTTGCCTGTGTGGGTATGATGGTTTATCAAAAGTGATTGTAGTTGAAGTGGTAAAACGGATTCGTATCAGACTTGTGAAGAAAACAATTTTTCTAGATTTAAATTAAACACGCAAATAAATAAAATAGTTCAAACCTTTAGAGAAAAACACCAAGACTTGGATTCCACCATTGATCCATTATTTGATAAATTCTAATAATTAATATTCATGCAATTTTTCTTTTAGAGTGATTCTAATATCATGCCTTTTGTAGATTTTTGAAGTAATAAATGTAAACACCAAGCATGAAACATCAAGAGTCTTAAACTAAGCATGCTCCATCAAAATGAATCACAATTATTCAATAAAAATCAATTTTCAAATAAAAAATTCCATGCAAATAATCATGTAATAATATTGCAAATAAATAATAAAGTTAGAATTATACCATAAATAAGGACCAATGGCTTCCTCCGTCGTCTTGGCTAAGGGGTTTAGCTCCTCATCCCAAAAACACATTCACAAGATATATTCATGGCTAAAATAGGTGTTTTTATTGATGTATAAGATGAAACAGGAAATTGTAACGCTGTGAAAGTGTTACAGCGTCACCGTTACAAAGGGGTCACTGTTACAAAAGAGTATGGTAATTTAAGACTGCTGTAAACGATAACTATCTACTGCTGTGAAACAACAACAGTGGTATTGAAAATAAGTCTGCTGAAGAACGACGGACTCTGCGAGTCTGTTCTTCGTGTTCTTCAGAAGCTTTAATGGCAGCAGCAGCAGCAGCGCTGTCTCCTCTATAATTGCTTCTCCTAGGCTCTCATCGACTCTAAACTCTCTCCTAAGGTTTTCCAAACTTTTCTTTGATGTAAACCAACACTTATATAGCCCAACAGATCCATAAATCTCGACTAAATATGCGATTATTCTTTTTCTTCTTTCATGCAGTTGAAACGATAATCGCTTCTGTTGAGCTTTTTCACGTGCTGTTGGCTATAAAATAGCTACCAAACTCTTCCATAATCTTGAATAGGACCATGTACATGTTAATCCAGCGTCAAAGTCCTCCAGAAATCTCTCAAAAATATTCTAAAAACCCAACAGAGAACACGTCTCTCTGTTGGAAACTTTGAAACCCTCTCTCGGCCATTCCAGCCCAATTGGTTGGTTCCAATCGATTGTACTAGGCCTGTTTAGTCCATCCAAGTCCAGCCCAACTGATTTCGGCGATTGAATCTCGTTAAAACTCCAACAAAATTCGATTATCAATCTGCCAGTGAACTTCCCGCCAATTTTCCAATTCAAAACGTGAAGAAGGTGGGTGCCCTTATCCTGTGCTGTTCTCCCTTTAGCAGCTGCCTGGAAATAGGTCACCCCTTAGTAATTAGGTTACCCCTTATCCAAAATCGAGGGTCCGTATAGTGATTTCTCTGGGACATTTTTCGCACTTTTTTCGGGGTTCCCTCCGGGATGTTCCTGGGGTACTTCCGGTACAATTCTGGGGCGCTTCCGGCACGTTATCAACGGAGGTCCAAATGCCGCATTTCAGCCAATTTCGCCACAAAGCCTTATTCTTCCAAAAACACCTACAAATAAATAAAATAACCAAATAAGTACGATATCGAGCACTAACAATATATACAAATGAGCTATATTAGACACATAAATGCGTCTATCAAATACCCCCAAACTTATTATTTGCTAGTCCTCGAGCAAATCTAATCTAAAATAAAATGACTACACTTAGCACGTGCAGTAAGCCGTTAAACCACTAGGTGGCCCTAGTGGCGGAGTGTTGTCTCCGGAGGGTTTACCAGAGGTGTACCCACAAAACCTTAATACTCCAGAGCTTAGCTATCTACGCAGAACCTTGGAAGGCACTAAAGAATCTCTTTGGTTGGCATACTTATTGACTACAGGAAGAAGTACCTTGATGCGAAATTCCAATTGCTGTACACGAGTTTGCCCTCAAGCATACTAAAATTCATATAAAGTGACAGAGCTCTACTCAGATAGTTGCACTATGGACATCATATTCGGAGTCAAACTAATCACATGGAAAGATTAAGAAGATGGATATAGAAAAACATAGATGGTTTTGATGTTTACTAAGTGAATGACGTTTCCCATATCTGTCTGAAGGCCTCCGCCAAAATGAACCTATCCTAATGGATTGACATACTAGTCTGACTAATATCAACACACTGACATATACAAGGGTACCAGTGGTCGATAACCTAACTCTAGGTCAACACAACTGGCATATACAAGGGTACCAGTGGTCGACTTTATTGAATTTATTCCTTTTGGTCAAATGGTCTGGTCTCAATTTTTTTTTTTTTGATAACTACCATTTTTTTTTTTCATCTTTTTTTTTCATCTCTTTTTCTTTTTCAACTTTTTTTTTTTCATGGTATCTCAATCACTCTAATTCACCCTAGCATTGGTAACAACTTGAATCGTGGGTCCCACCTATCACTTAGAGAAACATAGTTTAAAAACAAAATAAAATAAAAATAGAAGTGAAAAGGACTCAACGAGATATGGTGAAACTATCATGTTATTTCAAACACCTGAGCTCTGTGCTTTTATGAATAGACTCTTCTAGATGTTTCCATCTAATCATATTGGTTCTTCAACTCCTACAACCAAAATGCTTCCATCCAGTTAGATTAGTTAGTGCAATCCTCAATAGGCATAATTTCTAAGCTCTGGAGTTTATTTATTGCAACTAAAAGCCAAAAAGTGTTTCTTCCCCACCCCCAAACTTAAATCTAACATTGTCCTCAATGTTTCTACTTATGAAATTAAAGCACATACAAGGAGAAAATGTTACCACTGGAGGGAAAAGAAATAAGGAAGGATATTACCGTATCACAAGAACGCGGGAGCCTCCCAGTAAATGCTAAATTTATAGTCATTAGCTAGACATCAAATACCTCAAAAAGAATTTTCACCTTCCAAAGTCGTATACCAATAGTCGAAATAATTGTGGGTCCATAAGACCAAATAGAACTGCCACTAATAGGAGACAAATAGTCAAGAACAGAAAAATGAGCAGAAAGAGCACAACCTGATCTAAAGTTTCTCGCAAGACAATTGGATTTATCTGGAGTGCCCAATTGGGCTTCATATGAGTGTCTCGGGAAACATATTCATACGAAAAACGGGCCTCTAACATATGGATTTTCTCCTGGACAGTATCAGGAGGATCGTGTTGTGGAGTCTGAATAGACTCAGGGAATACCTCACTAGGATCGAGTCCCAAGTTAGGGACTTCCAATGGGGATACTTGACTATCACAAGAATCATTACTACCTCCAAACATAGGGTTTTCACTACTCTCAGTCAAACCTTTAATTATTGCTTGGATTTCCGAATCTTCGGAGTCCTTGAAATGCTCAAGAGCTTCTTGTAGTTCTACAGTAGGTTCACCTATCTGTCTTAGTAAGATTGTCTCATCAAATGCATCCACACAATCATTAAATAAAGTGTCATCCCAATTATCCTGAATTTGAACTAAAGTGCTAATCATATTCACTTCCTCTAAATCATTGGAAGGTTGTCTAGTAACATTAAAAACATTCAGTTCAGTGGTCATATTACCAAAGGATATGTTCATGAGTCCAGTCCTACAATTGATGATAGCATTAGATGTGGCTAAGAATGGGCGACCTAAAATCACCGGGACGTGAGCACTTGGGTCCTGAACTGGCTTGGTGTCTAGAACAACAAAATCAACTGGATAAACAAACTTATCAACCTCAATTAGAACATCCTCTATGACACCACGAGGGACTTTGACAGACCTATCAGCTAATTGTAGTGTCATGTTGGTCGGTTTCAGCTTACCAAGACCTAGCTGGGTGTATACATGATACGGGAGTAAGTTAACACTAGCTCCTAAGTCAAGTAATGCCTTATCGACCATGTGATTACCAATTGCAAAAGATATGGTAGGGCATCCAGGGTCCTTGTACTTAGGGAGTGTTTGGTTCAGAAGAATTGAACTTACTTGACCAGCTGAAAAGGCTTTCTTATGGACATTAAGCTTACGTTTTCGTGTACAAAGATCCTTAAGGAATTTGGAATAAGATGGTAGTTGCCTAATTGCTTCTAGTAACGGAAGGTTTATGGTAACTTTCTTAAAAACCTCCATTATGTCATTAAAGTTTGATTCATTTTTTGTTGGTGCCAATAACCGGGGAAATGGGGCTCTGGGGACAAAACCAGGCTCAACAGGACCCTTATTGGTCTCTTTAGAGACTCTATCAGTCTCCTCATTTTCTGGCTCATAAGGGTGAACTACAGCATGTTCACTTTCAGGTATGTCGACCTTATTATCAACTTTCTTTCCACTCCTAAGGGTCGTGACAGCATTCACATGATTGTACGATTTCTCTCCTCTAGGGTTAGGATCAGTATGACTAGGGAACCTTCCATCTTCTCTCTCACTTATAAACTTAGCTATTTGTCCTACTTGAAGTTCTAACTTGGCAAGACTCTGGGAAGTATTCTTCAATTCCTGCCTAGTTTCTTGTTGAAAGCTCATGTGGTTCTTTGATAACATGTCATGGTTACTTAATAACATAGTGATAGCTTCCTCTAAGGTAGAGATCTTTTTCTCGGAAGTGTTCTGAAACTGGATTTGAACTGAAGATTTCTTAAAACCAAAACCTGGGGGAGGCTGAGAATTGCTAGACTGGCCTTGACTCTGGCCCTTAGACCAAGAGAAATTAGGATGGTTTCTCCAACCAGGGTTGTAGGTTTCTGAGTATGGGTCAAACTTCTGACGGTTCTCAAACCTAGCATTGTTATAGACAGCATGGGCTTGTTCTTCACTAAACTGACCTTCCCATAATGAATTATCGGGCTCTATTCCACAACTAGAGACTTGAGAGGCTCTATTAGGTTCAACAAGGGACCTATTTTTAGACTGGCCCATTTCCAAAGCTTCTAACCTTCTAGATAAAGCAACAAACTTAGCATCTGAACCAAAACTTGTATCTACCACATTGGTGCTACTTCTATTTACTAAGAGTCTTTTAGGGGGTTCAACACAAGATTCCCACTGTTGGGATTTTTCAGCGATAGCTCCTAAGAAGGTAAAAGCATCATCAACATTTTTACTAGTGAACTCACCAGCGCACATAGACTCAACCATGGCTTTGGTCGAATAGTCTAAACCATCATAAATAATCTGTACGAGTTTCATATTATCAAATCCATGGTGAGGACACTGAGATAGGAGATCATTGAATCGCTCTAAAAACCTATAAAGAGACTATCCCTCTTGTTGCACACTAGCACTAATTTTCTGCCTAACAGCTGCAGTTTTATGCTTAGGGTAGAATTTCATATAGAAGGCAGCGATAAGTTCCTGCCATGTTTCTATGGATTCAGACGGTAGGTTGTTCAGCCAGGTCTTGGCTTTGTCTCTCAAAGAAAAGGGAAACATCTTAAGTTTCAAGACTTCATCGGTAAGGTCCTTTATCCTAATTGTCCCACAGATTTCCTCAAAGTCCCTAATATGAAAATAAGGGTTCTCATCATCTTTTCCTAAGAATATAGGGATCATCTGAAGAATACTAGGTTTTATCTCGAAATTAGCCGTAGTGGCTGGCAATTTAATGCATGAAGCTCGGTTGGTCCTAGTTGGGAACATGTAATCTTTCAAAGTTGCCATCGTTGGCACAACTGGAGTACTAGGGGTACTTTCCTCACGAAGAGACAGATTCTCAAAACTGAAGTTTCCAAAAACAGGGCTCTCCAAAGAAGAGTCTTCGAGCTCCCTGCTTAAATCAGAAGAACTACTAGGTTTTTCGCTAATCAATCGACCTAAAGTATCTCTTTTCCAAGGCCTATTAACAAAATCGGGCATACACTAAAAATAATTCAAAAATAAATAAAAAAAATCCTAACATGAAGGTTCTAGCAATCACACAGCAGGCTGACTCGACTTTACCACAGCAAACCTAAAGATTTCTAGCAAACAACAAGCATGATGGCTCCACTAAGATTGTTTCTAGACCAGCTTCTAATCCTTCGAAAGGGAATTCGTTACAATTTGAGCAAACCCCTCTGGAATCAATCCGAGTTAAAGAAAGTTGAATCGAGGCGAGGGAAGCTCAGTGGAGCTTTGATACCCAAAACCTCACCGATCCTATGCGGCGCAGTCACGCATTCAACTCGCAGAAACCGTCAAGAACTTCGAGGTGTGCTTAAAAGAGTAACCAATATTTTTTGAATGATTGTCCTGTTAAGCTCGATACCCTATAGGTCTCTTTCTAGTCCAAATTTTGGGCTTAGGTTCGCTTTAGGTTTCGTTTTCCTAAGGCGGGCAAGAAGGGAGCGATGATGAAATCCGAACCCTTATCTTGTTTAGGCCAGGCCTTGCCCTTTACTAGGAAATAAAGACAGTCCGGTCGTCCTCAAAATTAGCACCTTAAGGAGTACAGTAACTCGCTTGCAGGGGATTCACGAGTGTTTCGATTGGATTACCTCCCGTACCAGACGGGCGAAGAACCGTTGTCGTCGACTCGGGCCACGACTCCTATGCCGTGTGCGAACCCGAGGGGCCGAGATGATATAGTAATCGTCGTCCTTCCCTGCAAACGTTTACATTTAAGGGTAACCCTTCCGTAGGGTTTAAAAATAAAATGTCCCAAAATTAATGTCCAAAGTCCATAAAAAAAATACAAAAGAAAGAAAGTCTAAAAAAAATTACAAAATAAAATGTCTCTCTTTTTTTTTCTCTCTTTTACAAATAAAGAAAATTCTTCTTTTCGCTCCTTAGCTTTGCTTTTTCGCTCCCAAACTTTAAGTAAATCACCACAAGCTTTGGCAAATTGTCTTTCGCTCCAATCTTCAAAAATCTGCAAGGAAACAAAAAAAATCCAAAAAACGTAAAGAAGAACAAAATAATAAAAATAAAAAAAATCTAAAAAAAATGCTAACTAAACAAGGTCCGCGTCGGCGGCGCCAAAATTGATGGTTATCAAAAGTGATTGTAGTTGAAGTGGTAAAACGGATTCGTATCAGACTTGTGAAGAAAACAAGTTTTCTAGATTTAAATTAACACGCAAATAAATAAATAGTTCAAACTTTAGAGAAAACACCAAGACTTGGATTCCACCATTGATCCATTATTTGATAAATTCTAATAATTAATATTCATGCAATTTTTCTTTTAGAGTGATTCTAATATCATGCCTTTGTAGATTTTTGAAGTAATAAATGTAAACACCAAGCATGAAACATCAAGAGTCTTAAACTAAGCATGCTCCATCAAAATGAATCACACATTATCAATAAAAATCAATTTTCAAATAAAAATTCCATGCAAATAATCATGTAATAATATTGCAAATAAATAATAAAGTTAGAATTATACCATAAATAAGGACCAATGGCTTCCTCCGTCGCCTTGGCTAAGGGGTTTAGCTCCTCATCCCAAAAACACACTCACAAGATAAATTCATGGCTAAAATAGGTGTTTTTATTGATGTATAAGATGAAACAGGAAATTGTAACGCTGTGAAAGTGTTACAGCGTCACCGTTACAAAGGGGTCACTGTTACAAAAGAGTATGGTAATTTAAGACTGCTGTAAACGATAACTATCTACTGCTGTGAAACAACAACAGTGGTATTGAAAATAAGTCTGCTGAAGAACGACGGACTCTGCGAGTCTGTTCTTCGTGTTCTTCAGAAGCTTTAATGGCAGCAGCAGCAGCAGCGCTGTCTCCTCTATAATTGCTTCTCCTAGGCTCTCATCGACTCTAAACTCTCTCCTAAGGTTTTCCAAACTTTTCTGTTAGCATTGAAGAAATGGCTAGAAGAAGAAATACATCCGAACAACTGACTACTATTAGAAGAAGCAAAAGAATTGGCGGAAGAGAAAGAAGTGAAATGGGAGAATCTACTAGAATGAGAAATAATAGAGAAAAGCAAATTCAACCGCCAATTCAACAAACACTAGTTCAAGAGAGGAATACAGATTATGACAGGGTGACATACACACTTGGCGATCAAATTCAACAGAAGAAATAGAAGAAAATCAACAAAACAGAAATTATAGACACGAAGAGAGAAATCAAGAAGCAGATGAAGGAATAATTCATGGAGGTGAGGAAATTGGAGCATTAGAAACATTGAGACGAAGAATACATGAAGAAAGAAGAGCTGAAGCAGAAGAGCGTGCAAACTTAACAAGGAAAAATCATGAATTAAGGATGGAGAATATAAGACTACAAAATAGAAGATCGAGAAGTATTACAAAATCATATTCAAGATTGACTAGAAGAGAAATGAGGAAAAATTCACCCACAATCGATGCTGGAAACAATATTCAAGAAGAAATATCAAATCCTAATGAAGAATATCGCGAAAAATAGAGAAAGAATTGATGATCGTTACGTTCCACAAAATGAAACTTTTGATGATGGGCAAATTGGAGGAAATCAAGAGAACGGGCAAAATCAGGGACAAAATAACCAAGATGACGAAGGAAATCAAGAGGAAGGAAGAAGAATTTTACATGTGAGAGAAACTCAAAGAAATCAACAGACAATTGAAGAAGAAATTGAAAGACATTATGCTGAACAAGCACGTTTAATCTGCGAACGTGAAAGATTGAGAGCGGAAATGGAAGAACAAGAGCTTCAGGAGACAATTCGCCAGAACAATCACAATCGAGAAAGAAGGCGTACACAAAACCGGAATAACGTAATCTCAATGAGAGTATGATAGAGTAAAGAATGGCTGAAAGACAGCGAATTGAATTGATAAGAAATGAACAAAATTATGGAGGGGAAAATGAAAGACATCATCATTTGCGAATTCAAGATAGAGTGAGGAAGAGAATCGCAGAAGAAGACGAGATGAGGATAATGAAGAAGAGATGCAAAATTTCGCAAGAGAAGATAGACGTGAACGCAGAAGAAGAGAAGCAAAATTAAAGAGACCAATGGATCAAGATTCAGGTGTAAATAAACAAATCTTGAAAGAATTAGAAGAAATAGAGGAATGCTAAATAACAGGAGAAGTAGGTAGAAGACAATTGGATGAAGCAATAGAAGAAGCTGCGAAAACTCCATTTACAAGGGAAGTACAATTAGGAGGAATACCACCGAAATGCAATTTGCCCGCATTAACCAGCATTTTTGATGGAACAACTTGTGCAATTCCACATTAAAGCCTATGTGAGGTGCATGTTACAATGGGAAAATCATGATGCGGTATTGTGCAAATATTTCGCATCCAGCTTAACAGGAGAGCGTTAAAATGGTTTGAAGGTTTACCAAAGAATACAATAACCTCCTTCAATCATTTGCAGACTACATTCTTGGGAGCATATATAAGTAATAATTCCTCACGACCTGGTATAGAAGATGTTTGGATTAAAACAAAGGATTGGCGAAAGTTTGAAACACTTGACTAAAAGATGGAGAACTATGTGTAGCGAAATGGCTGGCCGTGTAGATGAGAGATATCTCATATTATCATTTATCAATGCTATGTTTGCAACAAACCTATTGTATGTCCAAATTTTCAGAGTCAAGAATACGATTACAATGACTGAATTGCGAGAACTTCAAGAAGAATACATTTCTAGAGGAAAGGCAAAATGAAATGGAATCATATCCAGTTGCGAACACCAGCTCACAAACAGCGAATGCAAGCTTATTACCCAAGCTAATAAACACAGTGGCGAATACTTCGCAAGTACAACAAGAGAAGGTGACAAGTAACAATCAACAGAAATTGGTAGCTATGGGGAGCCGAGATCAAGAAGAGTATGAAAGAGAAAGAAATTTCTACAATCGTGGAGGAAATAACAAGATTCAAAGACTCGATCAACCGCAAGAAACTTATGGAGGTCAAAGACAAAACTATAATAAGGACAAGGAGGTCACAAGGTAATATGGGAAGAAATCAAGATGCCACCTCTAAATGCAAGTGTGGAGAAGATATGGGAAGCTATAATTTGATGGAAATATACCAACACCATGGAACATGGGAACGGAACCACCTCCAAACCACAGAAGTCATGAATTTTGTTCTTATCATCATTTTCATGGACATACCACAAATGATTGCAGAAATGTAAAAGAATTATTTTGAGAATGATAGATCAAGGAAAACTAAACGACTTTCTGGTAGGGCATCCGCAATCTCAACCATTACCACCACCACCAGAACATCACAAAGTGAATACGATGAAAAAGAAAGAAACATTCTTCATAGAAGTTGGTGCAAAAGCAAAAAATCTATTCTGTCACTCTATCGTACATTCATATAAGACAATTGAAGATTTTCATGATAATGTTTTGAGTAGAGTGTTCGCAAGAGATAATGATGGAAGAGAAATTATGAATATTGCGAAAATCTCGCCACTAGAGGAATGGCAGAAACAGATCATTTCTTTTACGCAGAAGAAATTCCCGAAGGAGAAGAGGTGCATGACAATCCATTGGTAATAAAATTAGAAATTAATCCAAAACCGAAAGAAGATGAGGATGATGAAGCTGAAGATTCATGGGCAATCAATAGAATTCTAGTCGATACTGGAAGCTCTGTGAACATCTTATTTTATCATACTTATAAAACCATGGGTGGAAGAGATGATGATCTTATACCATCAACATATAAGATATATGGTTTTAATGGTACTGCTAACAAGCCTAAAGGGGAGGTTACTATGCGAATTCCATTGAAGGGAATATCTTCTGAAATCTCATTCTGTGTCGTTGATGTAGAATCACCCTACAATGCGTTAATTGGTCGACCTTGGCTACATGGGATTCTAGGTGTAGCTTCAACTTTCCACCAATGCATCAAATTCCCTCACCCCAATGGTGTAGGAATCATAAAGGGAGATTGGGTTGAAGGAAAGAGATGTTACGAAACTGAGATAGAATCTTGCGAAGGAAGAGCAAACAAGAAGGAAAACTGGCGACACAAAATCAAAGATGTACAAAGAAGTGAGAGGTTGATGGTGGATACAATCGAAAGGAAAGGAGAAGAGATGTTGCGAAATTAATGCTAGCTCAGAATAAAAATGATGAACATACCACTACCAAGGAAGCAGTAGCAGAAAATAATAAAGAAGCAGAGGATGGCAAAGGTAATAAAAACAAGAAATGTATGAATGATTAAGTTGTTGCGATAACTCTCGCAATAAGTAAAATTCTCAAAAATACATTTGATTGAACAACAAATTGAGATTGCGAAATTCAGATACAATATAATGATTTGCGAGACTCTCGCAGAGATAATGAATTTTACAGAAAATAATCAGAGAATGACAAAAGAGAAAGAGGCGAACCTTTATGGCGTACACCCTAGTTCGCGAATACAATTTCGCAAGAGGCAAATGTAAGACCTAAAGTACGTCATATAAGGGGGTACCTTTGCATGGCTCAGGGAAAGGCTACACACCCCCGGAACCTGAGTCATGGAGATTTGGGGTCAATGAAGCCCATCCGGGAGAGGCACCTTGGATTCTCACTTAAGCATATGACTTAGGTTGGGCGACTAAGGTAATAAGGACTCTCCCAAGGAGTGCAGATCTGATCAAGGCGCCGAGGTACACGGTTGAGTCAAGAGTGCCAGGGACGTTTGAAGCGTACCTTGCCATTCTTGACAAGTCTTGGCTTATACTGCACTCGGCCTGAAGAAAACCCCACTTAGGGTGCAGTCTCGTAACCATAAGCCCTATAGGTAAAAGGGATAAGAGGCTGCGAAAACAACTGGTTGTTGTTAAGACTGGATGGGAGGAGCTAACCTTGTATGGTAGAAGTACGCCTCCTTGAAGGGGCAACCAGGGGGAGATAAGGGGCACCCTCCATTAGGGAGCTGATAAGTGTCTTAAGACGCAAATGTCATGAGGCTTTTTATTCGCAAGGATATTAAGGCTTGTCATATTTGTGCAACAATCCTGAAGAGGCAATAATACAAAAGAAAAGATAAGACGAGATCAATGGGTTTTCGCATGAAAGTGCGAAGACGTCCTGCGATTTCGTCGCAAGACGGCAATGTCATGGGGCTTTATTTTCGCAAGAATATTTAGGCCTGTCATATTGTCGCAACATTCCTGAAGAGGCCATAATACAAAAGAAAAAGTTAAGGCAAGATCAATGGGTTTTTGCATGAAAGTGCAAGGACGTCCTGCGATTTTGTCGCAATGATAAGAGGTGGCATAATAAGACCTTTAATTAGGAAGGCAAAATAAGACCACACAGGAATGAGATTTTGAAAAGAAACAAAATTTACTTCGCACAAGATTGCGAAGTTATATAATAAGAATTTTTTTATGACATCTCTCATTTGGATTCAAATAACAGAGGCAAGTATGGGAATGTATGAAATTAGAAAATGTTATTTGCTTCCATATGATAGATTTACTCAAAGATTCAAGAATTAATGATTATATTGATTAACTGTATTGCAAAGAAGAATTGTTTTAATGCAGGTCAAACTGAAAGAAACACAAATATACAGAAAAAAGAAATAAATGTACAAGTATTACAAAGAATCAAAGAAAGAAATAAAGACTATTTCTTGGTTAATACTTCATTATCTTCATCAGACTTGTTTCCTTCTTCGTCTGCGTCAGAATCTTCATTACCATCAGAACTTCCATCACTATCAAATTCTTCATCGTCAGCTTCGCTATCAGAGATAATCAAACTGGGAGTATTCTGTGGGATTTCTTCTTCTAGACAAGGATAATCAGAATGTGGGATATTATGATAATCACAAACCATTTGGATAGTTTGGTTGAGAAAATGCATAGCATCATTCTGAAAATTCGCAACAGTGATCTTGATTTGATTCTTTAATCTAGAATATTTATCGTTGCAAGAAGAAAGATTCTTTGCGAGTTCCTCCTTTTCAGCCTCGAGTTCCTCAATCTTTTCGCGATATCTATTTTCAGAATCTGCGAGCAAAAGACAATCAATTATTAACTTGATGTGAATTCATAAGAAACAAAAAAATTAGTAAAGAAGAGCAGTTAGTAACCTTCTCTGTCAGAAATCATATCTCTAATAAAGGCTGTATGTTCAACTTGGAGACTAACATTTACGCCTAAATCTTTTCTAGCATCATCTAAAATTTTCGCAGCCCAAACAAATTCATCCTTACTACTTATGAGAAGACGAGAACGAATTTGATTTTCCCTTTCGCAGAGTTCAATATTCTTGCGGTTAGCTTCATCTCGCTCAAGTTGAACTTCAAGGAGAGTCTCTTGGAATTTCACCAAAGCCTTGGCACCTTGATCAGAGATACGATCCTTATCATCTATGAGACCGCTAACTTTGGTTCTTAACTCATTGGTTTTCTCTTTGGAATCGATAAGGAGACGCTTAAATATGTTGGTTATTCCTAAACTAGATCTATGATCAATTTCTAAGAGGCGAAATTTAGATCTAAGCTCATTTAGAGAAAGAGAAGAAATTCTATCATTTGAGAAGCTATTTAAGGAATTGTTAAGACGCCCAAGAAGGGTATCATTATCCAAGGCATTAGGAAATGAACGAAGAAGGGTAGCTTCATCAGAAAGACCATAAATGTCTGCAAAAAGGATCGTTTAAATAAGACAAAACAACAGGATGAATGAATAAAGAGAAAAGAGAAAAGTAACATACCGTAAAGATGATTATTAGCTTGCTGAAGACTAGAAATTTTGTTCTTATAAGAGGAAGAATCAATTTCTAATTGTCTATTTTTCTCGCGAAGACCTTTAACTTCAGCTTCCAATTCTTCATTCTTTTTGCGAAATTAAAGATTCTTCTTTTCAATATTTTCACTTCTTCTCTCTAAATCTGAGGCAACAACAAAAGAAGCTTTTCCAGCCTGCGAAAAAATATTAATATAAAAAGAAATTTTGAATTATAACAATGAAGAAGTAAAAGGATAAAAATATACCAGACTATTGAGAAAATGCAAAAAATCGGGAGTCACTGATCTAGAAAATCCACGAAGAGAGCTATCACCATCCAGTAAAGGAACATTGCAAAGGGTAGCGAGAGCTTTGCAGGTATCTGCGAATTGGCTATCTCCCATTCCTTGTAGAGAATCAGAAAAGAGGCCAGATAATTTAGCCATAGAAGATTCAGGTGGAGAATCTTCACTTGCAGCAATATCATCGTTGTCCTCATCACCCTTATCACTTTCAAAATTTTCGTAAGGAGGGATATTTGAAGGGGAAGAAGAACGAACTTTCATTTTCTTTGGAGGAGGACCAGTTGATTTTTCCTTGCGAAGAGCACCTTTACCTTTATTACCAATCTTCGCAACATCAGCAGATTCTTCTACTTCAACAATAATCTTCACACACAGATAGAAATAAGAAATGGAAGCATGGAAGTAACAGTACTATTTAAAATCATAAGAGAAAATTTCTTACCTCATATGTGTATGAGCGAAGAGATAACAGAGTACTAGATTTCCCAGTCCTGTTATAACTATCTTTCATTTTTTGGATCTGCGGAATGTCGCAAGAGTTAGCGAACAGAATAGTAAAAATCAATAAAGAAATATAAAATGAGTTAAAGGGGGAAAACATACCTCTTTCTCCTTTTCGGGCCAAGAGAAAACCCAAGGTCGATAAGCAGCGAGATTCGCAGGAAGAATATTTGACCCAACAATGTAGGGTCCTTTTAGCATTAAAGGAAAAACACACCATTTATCATCTTTGGATTGGCGAGGAGTTGTGTTTTTACCAGAATTCCAATCAATATCTTGCATAAGAATTTTGGCTTCATCAATATTATCTTTCCTTTTTAAGCGAATACGCCAGCGAGTATTCTCTTTCTTCATGGAGATAAGTTCATAGTTCTCAAAGAAATTCGCTACAATATTCTTCTCAGCAACTATCTCTAGGTTTGCGAATTTAGGATCCCTAAGTTCTTTGGAATACAGAGATCCTCTACCAGCACCACGATTAGCGAACTCTAGCATCAGACGGATGCAGTCCCCACTCAGTTAGAAGATAGCTCGCGAAAATCCCGAATGAGCGAGAATTTCATAAAATAAAGGAAGATCGGGGTTATAAAGAGGAATAGGGAGACCTGCGAGAATCTGACCTAGCAAAATTATGATTGACTGATCATCACAATATTGATCAGAGAAAATCTTGACAGAAAGAATTGATTTGGCATTCTCACCAGGAATGGTGAAGAGTGTGAAACCTTTATCAGCAAGATATTTTTGGACGTCTTGTAAATTCTTCTCATATCTATGACCACTTGGAGCCATGTTTTAATATAGAATATGGGAATTATATAAAGTAAAAGGATTAAAGGAAGAAAAAATTACAGCAGCAGAATTTGCAGAAGAATAACAGAGTTGCAGAGATGAAAGAATAAAAATAGAAGAGAAAGTAGAAAGAAAAGTGGAAAAAGGGGGAAAGAAGAGTATATAAAGGAATTTTTTTACTCGAAGAAATAAATACAATTAAGACGAAAAGACGTGAGCGGTTGAAAAGTAGCGGTTACAAAAGACGTGTCAAGAAATAAATGAAAGAGAGAATGCGTGTGATAAATGTAGAATACGAAAAGATGAATAGCTGCGGCATTTATCACATCATTCTCTACTTTGTAGAGAAGATATGAGAAGAGGCAAGATGTAGGATCAGAATCTCACAATGACAATGTTTCAGCGAAATTATCAGTGACACGTTACAACAGTGTCGCAGAACAATTTCGCTGATGATAAAATAAATGACGTCAGCTAAGATCACGAGAAAGATATGATAACCCTGCGAAAATTATAGAGTTTGCGAAATTAACATCTGTAAGGTTGCAAGAATATCGCAAACCATACCCGAATATAAGGGACAGATTAGCTGTCATCCACTATGTATTTTCCTATAAATAGTCGTTCAAGTTGTAAAGATGGGGAGAGATTTTTTTGAGTAAGAAACAAGTAAATAGGAGAGAGAAAGTTTAGAGAAGAAATCATTCTTGAGTTCTTTATCTTTTCTTTTAAGAATATCAAAAGATTAATCAATAAAATTGAGAATACAAACCTAAAATGAGTTGATTAATAATGAAATCACATGAAGAGTGTAGTGTAGGATTTCCTGCAACTACATCACATGAGAGGAGTTCTTGTATATATGTATTTATTTCAGAGCGGGGTTAGATTCGGGTTAATCTCTATTTAGAAATTCTTTCTTATTGTTTAAGTAGATGTTTTAGATTCTCAGTGCCACTGTATTTAGTTAATCTCTTGGATTAGTCAACTGCTAGCTTTAGGGGCGCTACAAAGTTAATCTTGATTCTTGCAGAAATTGTGCTTCCATAAGAAGGTTTACAATCTTCTGGGTCTGTCCAGATTTTTGTTCTTGTTTTTCAATGGCTTCATTAACCACAACCGAGGAGTGATGCTCAAGGAAAATGTGTCGAAATTGCACAGTCCATTCTTGCTCATTGAAAACCCAATCTTTCACTGGTATGGAAGCATCATATTTTTTCGGGTTCAAATGGGCTTTGAGGATATTACAAGGACCCTTTTTCAGAACATCATTCATAACTTCTTCTGTATTGAATTTGAATAGAAAAATGTTACTATCCAGACGTCTCAACTCTTTGACTTTGTATATACTCCATAGGGTTTTTATTTCCCTTCTCACAGTATCAGTTTCAAGCGGATATGTTTTGAAAAGTTTTCCTATTAAAGTAGTATTCAACTTTTCTGAGGCTTCAGAGATGGCAGATTTTGCCCCTACAGCTCTTCTCATCTGTTCTCATTGAATAACAAATGTCTTTTATTTGAGCATTTTGCATCTTTGAAGTAATAACTGAGATACGAGGGTTTGAAGAAGAATCCATGTTCGAATAACTTTGGGTTTGAGATAACTCTATAATATTATGAGATAAAATAGGGTTATACCAAGAGAAATTTTTATATAACATAAAATGATGCCTCAAATAACTAGAAACAGTTAAGAGGATATTATTTGTTTCGGAAATACTGGAGTGAAGATATTTCCTGAGTTTTGAATCATGATATTAATTGACTGCATGAGATACGACTGAATTTGGACTTGCTGGAAATTCGGGACTTGATAGGGGGAAAGTTTGATTTTTCGAAATTCAAATCTGTATCCATCTTCTCGACGACTCGGATCGGATCCTCTGAGTTGTACCAGAAGAAGAAGAAAGTATCATTTAAATCATATACATGATAAGGAGAGACATACTGTGATGATCCTTACTGAATTTGATGGCCTGCAATAATGCATCAGAAGGAGACGTTAATATATTTGAAAGTTGTAATACTACTTTTATAAGAACATTTTGTTGGCGATAAAGGTCCAATACTGAATGTTTTCCATAATGGTGATAGTGAGGCCCTGAAAATTAGAAAGCCATTGTAGAGTGTAAGAGCAAAGATAAAAAACGAACTATGAATAAACCTCAACAGAAAAGAGCTAGAAAAGATTAAAAAATCTAAAATTTTCTAGATCTTAAGAAGCAAATAAAGATCATCTGTTAGTAAACTAAGAAAAGATGGACTGAAAATTTAGGCCACTAAATCTCGAGGACAAGATCTAATCAAGAAAGGTTGAAAAATAAGAGAAACAAAGAAAAAAGATTTTTCGCTGAGTCAAATCATTGATCGCTGATTCGCAGAGCTCTCGGATTCCAAATCATAATGAACTTGATCAGTAGTATTTCATGGAAAAATAAATCCAATCTCTAATGAACTTGTGTTGATTTTCCATCTATTCAAGATTTTACCAAACATCAATCCATGATACACGATCAGTGGGTAGTTATTACTTCTCTATGTGACACATAAGTAAGTCCATGAACCATCTCACATAAGTAAAATCCATGAACCATCTCCAGTTCGAAAATTTTCCAGCATAATAATTTCCTTTACTGTTACCGGATGTTCATCCATGAGTAGAGATGGGAAAAGACGCCATTTATACTGCAACAAGTCATAATAACCAAGTCCTGATTCATAAAAAAATTAATAGTAAACAACCAAGCGGCTTATACTTTGCATTCTGGTTAAAGAAATCAAAACAAAAGGTCCATAACTATACCACCCACGGACCATGGGGAACTCATCCCTTGACCTTTCAACACATAGGTCCATCATATGAGTTTGGATCAACACCCATCATACTTTGTACTGATAATCCCTCTAAAAGTGCCACCACGGTGATTAAGCAAATGTAGTTATATCCATTCACCAATGTTTAAAAGTAATAGAATTTTTGAATATGGGAAAAACTTATTTTTCAATCCACCCCGAAGCCAACTTTGCCTTTAGTAATAGTGTCTTTCCCCCTATTAATTTTCATTTTTTATCTCTTTTTAAGTTTAACAGATCAAAATTTCCAATACCATTACTTGAGACATAGAAAAGGATAAACAAATAAAGGTGAATATCCAAGTAATATCTTCGAAGGGCACATGAGATAATACGCACATTTCAACACCAGATTCTTGCACGGAATTGACAATATCCTCCAAAACGGAACGTTTAGTCCGAACTCTTCTCTTTGTTTGAGATTTTTCCTTATCCTTAGAATCAATCAATCTCTTAGAATACGAAGAGTTAACTTTGTGTACCTCAGGATTGGACTTTTGAACAAGTTTAAGCGCATTTTCCAACCGACTAGCCCTCTGTTGTAGTTTGTTGACATATTTTAGATTATATTTGTATCTGAAACATTGTATGAGTCCGTGATTTTACTGGTACAATAAGGACATGTCGGGTTGGAGATTGTTTCAGGAACAACTTTAGTGGTTAAACACATGGTACCTGAAATAATATTAGAATTCTTATCAGTATACGAACAATCCATAACATTCTCCAATAATTTGGATTAAAAATCAAGATTGATATGAGTATTGCTACAATTACCAAAATTGACAATTTCACCCAAGAGTGCTACACTTGAATTTTCTTCCTCTTCGGAATTATAATGATCAGAGGTTTCATCAAGTGCTCATTGGAAAAGTGACCAAATCCTTTACACTTGAAGCACTGTGGTATATCCTCATCATTAGTATCGTTGGAATATCTGTTTTTAGTAGAAATACGGTTATGTGGCTTTCGCTGACGTTGGAGGTTTTTCTTTGGAGAATCGTTTATTTATCTTCCTAAAAAACTCTCTAAGCTGCCTTGTGATCAGTAAAACTGAGTTATCAAGATCTTCATCTTAAAAATCAGGATCAACAAGATCATCTCCAGAGTTGTCAACACTTTCACTTTTTAGGGTTCTAGTGTTTTTCATTGCCTTGAACGCAATATCCTTTCCGTCTTTGGATTGCAGTTCATGATCAAAGATCTTCAACTTTCCAACAAGAGTGTTCCTGGAAAGTGTATCAAGGTTATTTCCTTCCATGATGGAATGTTTCTTAGACTCGTATCTTGCTGATAAAGATCTGAGAATCTTCATCACAATGTCCTTTTGGGAGATAGTCTTTCCTAATGCAAAACAAGCATTAACAATACTATACACCTTTTGATTAAATTCTTCAAACGAATCTTCACCAGACATACGGAGGTTCTCCCAGTCAGAAGTTAGGTTTTGGAGTCTAACATCTTTCTCTGAGGTGTCTTCTTCAAATACGGTTTCTAAGATATCATAAGCATCTTTAGACTTAGTGTACGAAGTTACATGGTGCTGAAGATCTGGGCTTATGGCATGAATAATAACGTTTAATCCGTCTGAGTTATGCTTTACAACACTTATCTCGGATTCACTATATTGTATCAATGGCTTCATAACAGTATTTCCGTATACAACAACTGTTGGTGCGTTATATCCAATAACTACAATTTTTCATGTCTTAAAGTCACGGGCTTGTAAAAAAGAATGCATAACGATTTTCCACCATAAGTAATTTGAGCCATCAAACACCGGCGACACGTTTATAGAGATTGAACTCCTGTCCATATATTCAGACTTATTAGGTCTTAACGTGTTTTCCTGCTCTGATACCAATTGAAAACACTGGGGGTACCAAAATTCACCACCAACTTTTTCGTAGGAAAATCTGTATGGACAAACTCAACACAACTCTGAGAGTAAAAACTCAATCAAGAAAAGTGTCTAGAGTTATATATATATCTTGTTGTTAGAACGTTTGCAGAACTGAATCCGTGAACCTAACTACGAAGAGAGTTCTTGGATGGTACCAAAGACCAATGTCCAAGGATCTGAAAAAGCGGGGGTCTAACAACACCACCCAATATTTCGATTAGCAATCTGTATGGACTAACCCCGAAACACTTTGCTAGAGAATCAACTAGACAGTCAGATTCAATCTAGATAGAAAGTATCTCAAGGAGTTATTATCTCAATCTCTCGATTTGATCTTTACTCAAGCAAATAGAAATCTGCGAGTCTTTATCAAAGAGAGATAACTTGTACGGTACCAAAGACCAATGTACAAGGGTCTATCAACTACAATCAACAACCAAAGGTTGGATTAGAGAAGTTGATGATCAGGAACGCACAACCTGTATTATTTCAATTATATAAAATATAATGCGGAAAAGAAATAACACAGACACCAGAAATTTAGTTAACGAGCAAACAGCAAATCCAGAAAAACCCCGGGACCTAGTCCAGATAGAATACACACTGTATGAAGCGCTACAGACACTATCCTACTGCAAACTAACTTCAGACTGGACTATAGTTGAACCCCAATCAGTCTCCCACCGATCCAAGGTACAGTTGTACTCCTACGCCTCTAATCCCAGCAGGATACATCGCACTTGATTCCCTTAGATGATCTCACCCACAACCAAGAGTTGTTGTAACCAAAAATCACATACTTGATAATAAACAGATCTGTCTCACACAGAAACGTCTATAAGAGGATAAATCTGTCTCCCACAGATAAACCCTAGGTTTTATTCCGTATTTAGATATAAAATCAAGGTAACATGAACCAATTGATAATCCGGTCTTATATTCCCGAAGAACAACCTAGATTAATCAATCACCTCTCTACAATCCTTCCTTACTACACAAGCGGATTGTCGAGGAATCACAAACAGTGAGACGAAGATGTTTGTGACTTCTTTATCTTGCCTATCGGAGAAATCTCACGATCTCAAGCCAATCAATCGATTGTACTCGTACGATAGAAGATGCAAGATCAGATCACACAATTACGATAAAGTAGTATCGGCCTGGCTTCACAATCCCAATGAAGTCTTTAAGTCGTTAACCAGATTTTAGAGAAGAAAATAAACGGTTAATGGAGATCGACTCTAGCGGGCGCACTAGTAGCACACAGACGTGTGGGGATTAGTTTTGCACAATGCTAGATGTCTCCTTTATATAGCCTTCAAATCAGGGTTTTGCCTTAGTTACAAAGCAATCCATATTCACCGTTAGATGAAAACCTGATTTAGATTCAAGCTAATATTTCTCAACCGTTAGATCGAAAAACCTTGCTTGTCACACACAGTTTGGTAAACGTTTACTGGGTTCGTGAAAACCATGCCCAAACATATACGTTTATGTTGGTTCAACATAGTAACCCAAAAGGTTAACCATATGGGCATTTCATATTAACCTTGTTCTTATTCACCATAACTAGTTCAATTGACTCAAATGAACTAGTTACAGAGTTGTTCAATTGCTATGAGATCTTATGTAACTACACAAGACACAATTGAAACAAAGATGATTCGATTCGATTGAATCGACTCATGAACATTATAGCCACGGTTTGCATAAGCATTCCTTAGTAATTTAATGTTTCATGTTCAGAGCACATCTTTAGATCATAACCTCTTAAGTTTACAAACAATTTCGTGGAATTAAGTTAATCGGTTGAGTTTTCCAAACTCAGCAGAAATTCTCGGAAAGAGAACTTCCGCCAGTTCACATACTTGGTTCGCGTACTTAGCACACAAACGAGTTTTGAAAAATCCCAGCAGAAATTCTCGGTTGAGAACTTCCGACAGTTCGCGGACTTGGCAAGCCAATTCCACAATCCTCCCGATTTCTCTTGATCAACAAAGTTCGAAAACTTCGGTTCAAGGAATACATGGTTATGTAATCTAAACTCTCATTTCAATCATTGAGACATTCTCAGAGGACGCTATGTAGCCGTTATTCACAGACCGATTCACGCCAGAGAAATTCTCAAAGTGATTAAAACTTTTCATGACTTTCCTCACTAGGTGAAGATAAATTTGATCAAAGCGAAACGCTTTACCAACACACGATTTCGAGATAAAAGATAAGCAATGAATGCTCAGCTCGAAATGTCAAATGTGTATGATCTAGTCTATATAGCATACGACTTTTGTCTCATAAGAAGTAGGAGATAGAAGAGATAGACTTTTGAGTGATAGATAAGTTCAAGTCTCCACATAACTTTTTGTTGATCAAGTTCCACGGTCCTTGTATAGATCTTCGTCGTTGTATGATGAATTGCCATGAAGTCCTTGAGCTCAACTATACTTTTCTATCCTAGTCCGAGACTTAGCTATGTATGCTAGAAATCAAGACTTATAGTTTTGATCACTAACATTGAAAAAAATGCTTGAGATAGCAACGCATGCGAGGTTGACCGATCTATGCTCTAACAGGATCAACCAAGTCTTATCCAACAAACTAGGTCGGACATATATACTATGATTGATCAACGCACAACCTGTGATATTTCAATTATAAATATAAACAATATAATGCGGAAAAAGAAATAACACAGACACCAGAAATTTTGTTAACGAGGAAATCGTAAATGCAGAAAACCCCCGGGACCTAGTCCAGATTGAACACCAAACTGTACTAAGCCGCTACATACACTAGCTTATTACCAATTAACTTCAATCTGGAATGTAGTTGAGCCCGAACTCATTCTCCGACTGATTCAGGTACAGTCGTGCTCCTTATGCCTCTTGAATCCCAATAGGACTCCGCGCAATTGATTTTCTTTGACAGTCTCACACCAACTAAGAGTTTCTTCAACTAAATTGAAGACTTTAAACCAAATCTTCCTCCCACAGATTAAGCCTATAATTGATTTCCTGATTTACGATCTAAACGGATGATCAGATCAAACGAAATATCCAGGTGATGGAAATCGATAGAAACTTGATAAAAGTCTGGCTATCCTAAAAATCCAAACTTATGCAACCTGAAGTGCAACCTATATTATTATTCACCTTACAAGTATAAAACTTGCGGAATCAACAATGTCTGATACGAAGAGAACTTTGATGATTAGTATCTATCTTGATCGTTGGAGAAAAGTTCTACAAACAATCAAGATCAGGATACTCGAGATATCAAGATAAAGATAACTAGACCTGGCTTCACGAATCCCAGTGAAGTCTTTATATTCGCTAAACCCTAAAAGGTTTTCTGGAGTGGACGTCTCTAGATACAGCTAGGACACACCTAAAGTAGTGTCAAGATTCAAAGATCCCAGTTGCCAAGAGTTCCCTCTATATAGACTTCAAAGCCTAGGTTGATTTAGGTTTAAGCTAAGATAGCTTTGGAACCAAGCAAACGATATTCACCGTTAGATGAAAGCTTTGAATCTTATTCACATAAATAAGATATACACTCTGGTTAGATAAAACGTAACCGAACCGTGTATAAAAGCTATGTCCAACATGGTTAGCCGAAACTAAGCTGATTTGAACTTTAAAAGTTTAACACTCATTTTTATGTTCACTAATATATTAATCTTAAGTCACAACCATGTGATCAAATGAGTCTAGTATTAAATAAATAATTGATCAAATGCAAATTATCTCATAAAAATAATTTAATTGCAATCGAATCATAATCGACATAGTTGGTAAATGTACAAGGTACAATTACTTGAATAGTTCGTGAATCGGCTGAGTTACAGTACGCGAACCGGTTTGCAAACTTATGAGCATAACTGAGTTCCGAAGTTGATAGAACATTTTCAGTTCACGTATCGATCGGTTTGCAAACTTAGGTGCAACTCAAAGTTCCGGAGTTGATAGAACTTTTTCAGTTCACGTACCGGTTTGCAAACTTATGACTTTTACCGGTTCCGGAGTTCACAGAACTTTTTTAATTAACGTAAGGGTTTGGGTACTAAACTGGTTCTAGAACATAGAATTGTATTGGCCCGCATACCAGTTTGATTACTTTAACTCGTTTCCCTTACCACAATTCCAAATGGTTTGCATAAGAATATGCATACATATCCGGATCACGAAACAAACAGATTTTCCCATGATGTGCATACGAGTATGCATATCACACAAATCTGAAAGTCGATAGCTACTCCGCTACATGTACAAGTACATGCAATACGGCTTCAGACATATAATAGTTTTCCCAGTTTGTAAGACTGATAACACTGTCTTGTATTCCGAAAATAATAGTTATATATTTCTCTAAATCAATTCAAAACGTTCCTGAATAACATCAATGACATATATCACTGTTCTAGGCTATTTTTGATTGATAAACTTGGATCAAGATTTGGTTCCAAACAATAATTGTTCTCCACCAAAATTTGATCAAGTGTGAACAAATGTTCATTAAGATTAGTCATTATATTTTGAGAAATTCGTAAACTAAATAATTAGTTCTTGACTCGAAATTCTTGTCTATGCAATCTAGTCTAATTAGTTATGCGACAATTGTCTCAAGGATAGAAAAGTGAATATAACTTGAGAAATATGTGGTTCAGTCTTCACTTACCTTTTGTTGATGAAGTTCTCCAAAAGCTTCGATTGGTCTTCCCCTTCAAACTGTAGAACAAAAATGATGACTGGCTCGTTTCTCAACTACCTTTGTCCTAGACCGAGACTTAATTAATTTTAGACTAGAAATCAAGATATAGTTTTGACAACTAAATTTTACAACGAGCATGATATAACAACACTTGTGAGTTCGACTGAGCAATACTCTAACACTTGTACGTCTCAACATTCCTAAACTTTCTAGTCTCACCTAAACGAAGTTGACTCTAAGAGTTTTGATACTAAAATATCAAAACCAAGCATTACATACCAACGCTTGGTGGGTTCAACCGAGCTATGCTCTAGCATTCATTCTCTGCAAGGTTCTTTCAACCTCTATAAGCCTTTTAGCTAACTGTCTTTCTCATGATGTAGTCTCTCCCATTTCTTGAAAAGTATTGTCTTAAACCTCTTTGTCATCATCATAATTGTGGTTAATTTTGTCATCTTCACCCATTCCAAATTCCCTCATTCCAGATCGCTCATGTTTCCATAGAATCTCAGCAATAATCTCAAGAGTTAACTTCTTAGTCATCTTTGAATTCAATGAACTCAGTATCCAACATCTTTCAGAATTCATCCAACAAGCCTTCCACGACCCCAATATCGCTGGTCATTTTCTTTGTGCAAACTTTCCCCAAATTTGTTTTCGCAAGAAGAAATAAATGGTCAGCATATTAATTTTGTCATCTTCACCCATTCCATACCCCTCATGTTTCCCTAAAGTCTCAGCAATCGTCTCAAGAGTCAACTTCTTGGTCTCATATTTGAATTCAGTGAACTTAGTATCCAACATCTTTCATAATTCATCCAGCAAGCCTGCCACGACCCCAATGTCGCTAGTCATTTTTTGTGTGCAAAATTTCCCTAAATCGGTTTTCGCAATAAGTAATAAATGGTCAGCACATAAAGAAGTGCTTATGCCTCAAATTTTATGCACCAATGAATGCATCTTATGCACGTGCATGCAGGTTCAACTAATTCTCGGTAAGCTTGGGTTACCTTGGAAAAATATACCTCAGACGTAGTTAGACCATTCTTCTTTGGTACTGGGCTAAAGCTTGTGGTGGTTCAGCTGGTAACTCCCATAAGACCCAAGGCACGGGTTCATCTTAGTAGACACTTTTTTTCCTAAGAATCAGACGTCTGACGATGTGAAATAAAATGCAAAATGATATGGGCACGTGCACATGTGTGCGTGCAAATACCGAGAAGTGTCAAATAAAAACTTAAAATCCCAATCATGTTTCAAGTTATATTCTCAAGTCCCCAGTAAAATCGCCGCTGTAGATACCATCGAAATCCGTTAAGGTCTCTTGATATCTAAGATGACAAATACACTTGAAATTTATTAATAAGAAGTCGCCACCCAACTTGGGGAGTTGGGACCCAAAATGAGCACTAGTCCAAAACAGAGAAATAGTCCAGGAATCAAGATATGGGTTAGGAAGGTGTGAGGCACCTATCCCTTCCAATCCGAAAATTGACTTCTACGTTATAATTAGGATTTTAAGGTTTTATCTCATAATAACAAATAAATAACCGCAATCAGAAATATCGCAATTGTTCAAGAATAACTGAAAAACTGTAAGAATAACTGAATAAATGTGATCAACCGCCAACGCCTGAAGGGGAATATATATGTATGTACACCTTTCATCGTCCTCCACGTGTACAGAAAGAGACACGTGGAAGGCATGCGAAGCGGGATATCAAAACATGATAGCAAGCATCTCATCAGAAGATGCCATCGGTCAGCAGATCTGACGGTCAGGGATAGAGGACCACAGAGGTATGATTGATCAGAGGAGCACCAGATAATACCCCTTGGGTATTAACGCACCCAATCCCGAGGAAGATCCCAGATCAACGGCCGAGAGGAAGTTTGGCTGACACAGATGTGACCAGACAAAGAGGTACTTGTCTGACACGAGCAGACATCCATCTACCCGCATTAAATACCAAAGAGATATACACGTGTCTATCAGCTCGTGGAAGAAGCGAGGATAACCCTTCGTGTTCAAGCTCAGGCCGCGGCATAAGCCGAAGACCTCTGTGTAATAGGCACAAAGCACAAGAAGATAAGATTACAACGGCACCTCAGAGATGGGACCCACGTTCCTTCCCTATAAATACCCCTCTCCACTAAGAGAGGAGGGGCAAACCATTTTGGAGAGCAATTAGAGGAGAATATAGGAGAGAGAAATAGGAAGAGTAAGTAATCCCCCTATTTCCGCAGACCTATGTATATTCTAAAGTCATTCGACTATCTTTGTAACCATTCAGTACATAGTGAAACACCAAACCCCATGGATGTAGGCCTTAGTGCCGAACCACGTAAATCTGTCTCATTTACATTTCAGCACCTTTCATTCAGCGTTAAACTTCATATGCTTTATATTTATACTTGTTTCTTGATTTATTTCCTTATACGAACATTATTTATGATAATATTCGACTAGACAATGACAAGCCCGAAGACTTTGAGTCGATGAATCGATATAATCATCCCGTTACGCATACGATGTACGATTCTAGAATTAGGACATATGCGAATATTGTTTGTGAACACTTGGATGGCCTCGTGATTTATGTATTCACAATTTGGCGCTAGAAACAGGGACTTTGTCCCGGTAAAAGATTTATCTTATTCTGTGATTTCACCTTAAAACGCGCATTATGTTATGCCCTATTCTGGGTTCAGCGTGCTTTCAAAACCTTTTTTATTCTGGGTTCATGTTCTTCATTTTCACAAATACCATTTCAAAGCAGACAAACCCGCGACTATCTATCACGGATTTGCACGTGAGGTATTTTCCTCAACTAAGATTTAATAATCCAGATTCATGAGTCCTCGCGACGGATCTTCCTTTTCAAGAGTTCTTTTTCAAAAGTAGTCTGAAAACAAGACTTTGGTTTCAAGCCAAATCCATCAACAAAAAGAAGGGGTAGCAGAATCTATGACACATCAGCCCGCACATCCACCAATATTCGGAATGCCGTCATCCAATGGTCAGAATCAAACCATACCAGTGGTTTTAGTACCACGGGTGGAAGCTCAACCGAGGGGACCAAACATGGAGATACCAACGATTGAAGATGATCCTCGGCCACCCTTAATACACACTATAGATGAAAGGGGAACTATGGCCGTAGGGGTACCAGCCGGAACTCCCAATCAGGTATCAAACCAGTCCCACCGACTGATGGTAGAGCTCGAAGAATTGAAAAACAGCCAGCAGGTCTACGCAGATGCCGTAGCTCTTCTGGCCAGGGAGAACCAAGACTTGAAAGATAAGATTGCCCAAACCACGAAGACTAGCCAGCAACTGGAAGAAGAAAATTCTAAAGCACCAGAGCCTAATCGAGACCGAAGAATCATCCTAGCAAATGACGCCAGGGGAAGCAATGCATACGATCCGGAATATGCCACCGAAGAGTTAGACTATTATGACAGCGAATATCGAAGAAAGAAACGCTCAACTGAGCATGAGAACGTGGGATATTACCGCGCAATGGAGGAGCTGCGTGATGAGATGATGGCTGAGATCAAACATTTAAAATCCAGACAAGGCGGAGGAAGGCTTGAAGAGGTGATGAAAGAAGCTAACTCCACGCCCTAACTCATCGCCTGGCAAATACCCCCATTCCGTTAAAGTGCCCTGTCCCAACTTTTGAATTCTACGACGGATCCAGTGATCCCGTGGCACATATCCCGTATTATAACCGTATCTTATCCCGATGGAGTCAGAACGACGCCGTCCTCTGTAGATATTTCCCATCAAGTCTGAAGGGATCGACTTTGTCTTGGTTTGACAACCTGCCACATGATTCCATAAACTCCTACGATTAACTCGCAGAGAAATTTCTGAGGACATACATGTACAACAAAGCTGTCAACACTGGAATGGATAAACTTTTTTCTCTGGCAATTGGCTACAAGGAGAACACGAGGGAATACACCAACAGATGGCACAAGATATGCCAAGCCATAGGGAGTGTGGACCCAGTAGTAAGTATCAACTGCTACAAGTGGGGGTTAGACCGAGTGAGTCCACTATTTGTTGATATTCATGGAAGCGTGCCTAAGACAGAAGGAGATCTTCGAATAACTATTGAAAAGTACGCTCGTCTTGAAGAAATCCAGCGTGAGAACCCGAGAGCACACACGCAGAGGTCTCACCGTACCAATTCCGCAGAACAAACCAGCGGGGCCAAAAGAAATAGCTCAGTGGAACGGCCTCACGAAGATAGGAAGGAACGAGGGGATGAACGAAGAAAATACGATCGAAAATTCGAATATCAGGTTTACACGAAGCTCAATGCTAGCTACGCTCGGATCTTGCGAGAGATCAAAGGAAGGGAAAATTTGGAGTGGCCATGGTCTAAGGGAAAACAGCCCCCAAGAACCGAGAAGTCTAAAGATTACTGTGAGTATCACTGCTTCAATGGACACCAGACCGAGAAATGCAAAAACCTCAAAATAATGATCCAAAAATTGATTGATGCTGGCGAACTCAAACATTACATACGAAAGGAGGTCACCGAGGATAGATCCAAACGTACCAAGCAAGTCCAACTTCCAGAGGGAAACCGCACAATCAATACCATCTCGTATTCTGAAGCCGCGGGGCCCTCCATTATAGCGCAGATAGGAAAGAGTCTACGAAAGCAGTTCGAAGACCACTGCGAATTATATAATATTGATGGCGTAGAGGTGGACGAGCACGAAGAGTGGATGGACGCACCTATTATCTTCGATACTGAAGATATCGAAGAAGATATGGAAGATCATAACGATCCCTTGGTCCTCACACTACCAGTGGCTGGATGTAACCTCAAAAAGATCCTCATAGACGGGGGAAGCTCAGTGAACGTTCTATTCTACGACGCATTCAAACGGATGAAGCTCCATGATGAACAGCTAATGACCTCTTATTACACCATCTACGGATTCAATGGAGCACCCACAAAGCCATTGGGAGACATCGTGTTGCAGGTGAACGCCGGACCCATGAAAGTAGAAACACGATTCAGCGTGGTTGATGCCCCATCCCCCTATAACGCCATTATTGGACGAAAGTGGTTACATAAACTCAAGGGAGTGGCTGCAAATTACTACCAATATCTCAGGTTCCCTACACCCGAGGGAGTGATGGAAATCAAGGGAGATCGGGTCTCTGCAAAAGAGTGCCAGACCACTCAGGATCGTATCAACAACGAACAAGAAGAGCAGCGAAAAACCCGAAGGATTAAAAATAAAGAAGCTGCGAAAGAAAAGGCCATAGACCTGTTCCTCAAGGAAACCACAGGGAGGGGTTTGACAAAAGATGATAATGTCCTAAACACAGAGACAGGTACTTCAGCAGCCCACGAAGGACATAAACATACCAAATAGCAATCAAAGAACGTCCCAGTCCTCGGGGACCCGAAGCCGGTGTTCACACCAGTAGAGCCCGTAAAACAAATCAACATAGGAACGGAAGAAACCCCGAAGATGATCAAAGTGGGGACCATAATGGACGAAAGAAGAGAAGATTCCTTAACCAAATTACTTAAAGAATACGCGGATGTATTCGCCTGGAAGTTAGGAGATATGCCGGGGATTGATCCGAAAATAATCCAACACGAGCTGCGCATCAAACCAGGCACGTCACCTTTTAGGCAGAAAATAAGAAAAGTTGCACTGGAGTACCATAAGGCAGTGGAAAAAGAACTTCGGAAACTACTAGAATCAGGCTTCATAAAAGAAGTCAAATACCCTACATGGATCTCCAACATGGTCGTCGTTCCTAAGAAAAATGGAGGGGTTAGGATATGCATCGGCTTTACTAACCTCAATAAAGCATGTCCAAAGGACAGCTATCCCCTGCCAAGCATAGATCAGCTGGTTGAAGCAGTGGAAGGATACGAAGAGCTATCATTTATGGATGGATATTCTGGTTACAACCAATTAGCCCTGGCAGAAGAAGATCAACTACACACAACATTCTACACCCCGCATGACCTTTATTGCTACACTAGAATGCCCTTTGGACTTCGAAACGTAGGGGCAACGTACCAAAGAGTGGTCGATACTATCTTCAGGCCATAGATTGGTAGTACCTTATAAGTCTACGTTGATGACATGCTCGTCAAAAGTAAGCTGCGCAAAGATCACCACCAGGACCTGAGAGATATTTTCGAAGCAATGAGGAAACATCACATGAAAGTAAATCCAGAAAAATGCACTTTCGGTGTCACCTCAGGGAAATTCCTCGGATATCTGGTAACAAAAAGGGGCATTGAGGTAGACCCAGCGAAGATTCAGGTGATAGACACATTTTTGTGTCTAATTTGTCCTCAATGTCCGTATTGTTGGAACTCTATTTTTGTACTAATATTGTGTTTTTATGTATTTTTAGGAAATAAACATTTTTGGAAAATTCGGCTCGAAAAGTTGATTTTGGCACCCCCGGAGGACAAGTGTTATTCGGACTCTTGCTTTTGGATAAGGGGTAACCTAATTACTAAGGGGCACCCCTAGGTCACCCCCAAGGAAGCTGCTATTCGCACCCCAGTTCTGGTTAGGGGGAGGACATCTTCTTCCCAAATTCAAAAACCAAAAATTGGCGGTAAAAATTGTTCTTGAACTGCCGTGACTAGGGTTGAGGATTTGAAGGTGTTCCAGTGAGATTCAATGGCCCAAATTAAATGGGTTTGTTCCTAGGGCCTAGATATAGCTGGTATGGGTGTTGGATTCGGTCAAAATTGGTTAGATAACCGGTGGTGATCAAATCAGGGAAGATATTCTAAAATAGGAAAAGTATTCTATTCTTGGAATTCTTGGATGGAAGGGACGTGCATGGGTTGATTCTATTGGATGGAAACAATCCCTACAGCTCAAGGATGACGCGTGAGAAGAGATAAAACAGGGAACAATCCGTAACAAATCAGAGAATTAAAGAAAAAAGATATCGGGAATATTTTCATTCACTGCCGAGTAATGGAAAGAATTTTAGGATTAATGAGAAGTTATTCTTGGTCCAAAGGTGTATAAATATAACTCTTGGGTTAGCATAGAAGGTGGTCGAGAGTTTGGGGGCTTGAGGAGAACTGAGGAGCAAGAAATCACCATGAACAACAAGCTTCCTGCTGCTGTTTTATGTTGCTGATGAAGATGAAGAACACGAAGAACAGACTCTCAGAAACCGTCGTTCTTCAACAGTGACAATGACAGTGGCTCGTGGGTCGTAGGTGTGGGTCTTAGAACCATAACGACAACAACAGTTAGATTTTATCGTTTATTCTGGACGCCTTTTGTGCGTCGCAGATTACAGTTTCACACCATTTTCTCTTCTTCTCTTTATTGTAAACACCAATTGAGCTTAATAAAATATTTTGAGAGGTATTTCACCATGATGAGCTAAACCCAACACTGGGACGACGGAGGATGTCGAATTTCATCCATGTGGTAATTTCATTAATTCTTTTATTTAGTTTTTGCACTAATTTTAATTGAATTAAGATTTTAAATTAATTACTTGTGATTTCATTTGATGGAGTATGCTTAGTCCTAGGGATTTTTGATATGCCATGCTTAAGAAATACAAGTAATATTTTATAAAATCTATCTTGGCAATAAACTAGAGTTAATATTTGTTTTGTTTTGAAATATAATCGCCTAGAATTAAATTTTGAACCACTTGAAAATGAAAAATGGCCGAATCTTTATTCTCAGTTTCCGCAGGTTAATATTAATATTTATTGTATATATATTTATTTTCTAAAAAAATTATCCTTCAGAAGTCCGAGAGTTTGAACCTCATTACTACAACCCCCATTAAATCAATAATCATTTTGGCGCCGCCGACGCGGATTTGTGCTTAGGTAGAATTTTTAGGTTTATTATTTTATTTTTTTTTACTATTATTTGTTCCTTTTTACGTTTCTTTTTGTGTCTTTGATTTACAGGTTCGAAGTGGAATACTAAGAACTTGGGAACAAAAAGCTTAAAGCTAAAAGCTAAAAGAGAAGAAAAAAAAAGACATAATTTTTTTTTTAGGATTTAATTTTTTTATTATTATTATTATTTTTTTGTATATAGCTTTTTTTATTTTTAGAATTTGTATATAGGCTTTATTTTTCATAATTTTTGTAATTTTTGGACTTTTTAATTGGACTGGACATTTGGACTTTAATTTTTTTAACCCTACGGAAGGGTATTATTAAAAAAGAAAAAATTTATATAAACTGTGTGCAGGGAAGGACGACGATTACTATATCGTCTCGGCCCCTCGGGTTCGTACATGACATAGGAGTCGTGGCCCGAGTCAACTTCAACGGTTCATCCCCCGTCTGGTACGGGAGGTAAGTCCATCGAAACACTCGCGAATCTCCTGTAAGTGAGTTACTGTATTCCTTAAGGTGATTCATTGATTGAGGACGAATTTGGACTGTTTTTAAATTCCTAGTAAAGGGCAAGGCCTGGACAATACAAGATAAGGGTTCGGATTTCATCACCGCTCCCTTCTTGCCCGCCTTAGGAAAACGAAACTTAACGCGAACCCAAGCTTAAAACTTGACTAGAACGAGACCGATAGGGTAACGCGCTTATTAGGAAAAAATTTCGAAGGATATTGGTTACTTTCTTAAGCACACCTCGAAGTTCATGATGGTTTCTGTGAGTTGAATGCGTGACTGCGCCGCCTTGTGATAACGGTGAGGCCTTGGGTATCAAATATCCACTAAGCTTCCCTCGCCTCTATTCAACTTACTTTGACTCAGATTGATTCCAGAGGGGTTTGCTCAAATTGCAACGAATTCCCTTTCGAATGATAGAAGCTGGTCTAGAAACAATCTAAGTGGAGCCATCATGCTTTTTGTTTGCTAGATTTTATAGGTTTGATTTGGTCGACTCAGCCTTGTTTGTGATTGTGTAGAATTCCCTTGCAATTAAGAATGTCGAACTGGTATGATAGAAGCCAATACAATGAGTATCGACCTGAATTTGAATATGGACATCATCCTTTTTATGACCATGTTGGGAATAGTGGTTGGGAACACCATCCTTTGGAAGGATATGGGTCATACCCTGGTGATCCCAATTACTATCCACACATGCATCAGTATTACGAGCAAGAAGATTATAGTACGAGTTCTTCGTCTCTAGAGGATACAATCAAACTATTGAAAAGTTGTCTTTTTTATGATCCCTCTGTTCCTATTCCTCCTTTAGAAGAGTCCCTCAGGAAGTTAGCTGAGTCGACGCATAAGTTAGCTGAGATGAATAGTATAATTATAGACGAAAGAACTACAATAATGAGTGAACCTTCTTTAAAAGACCACCTCAAGCGGATAGCTGAGACGAACGAAAGAATTACTCGAAATTACTTGAATTTCCAATATAGTGTATCCAATAATACCCTTGAGAATGAAGATAGTTATTCACATAATCAAGATGACGAGGTTAGAATTGGTAACACTACTTATTTAGATAAGGTTCAATCATCTTCGTACTATGATGATGAGGATAACAGTAATGAAGAATCTGAAATATGTAGGCATAGTGATCAGGAGTCTAGTAATCCAATTGAGCTGTATAGTGATTATATTATTTCTAGTTCAAATCCAAATAATTTTTATGATTATTCACCTATTCAAAAGGACGAGGATTTGATTAGGGATACCACCGTTTTAGACGATGTAGATTTTCCTTTTGATTACGAAGCCGATAGTGGTTTAGAGGAACGGGTTCATTTCGAAAATACTGTTTTAGAGTCTAGCGACTAAGAAACAATAGTATTGGAAGAAGAAGATAGACCCGTAAAGATGAGTAAAGATGCACTACCTGATAATAACTTAGAAGAATCTCTTGAATATTTTAAGGAATCTGAAGATACGGAAATTCAAGAAATAATTAGAGGTCTGTCTAGAGACACTAAAAACTCTAAGTTTGGGGGTGATTATCACTTCCCTAGTGCCTTACCTTTAACTCTCAGAAAGTCCCCACACTTAGGACTTGATATCTGTGCCTCGACCATTTTACAAGATTACCTTCATACTCGTTTTCCCGAGCCTAATGATGTCCATGAAGGAGTTCAGTTATTAGAAACCCATCCTCTGGTTGATGTGGTTTGCCCAGGTTATGATACCCAGATTGACTTTGTTTTCCCACCAAATAGTTTTCTTCCAACTGTGGGAACGTTTCAAATGAGTCGAATATTAAGTTCTGAGACTAAGCCTAAGTACTTTAGGTTAATAGAATCGACACATTTTCCTAAGAATGACCACTACTCTCACTGTGGTCAACTATGTAAGTCATATCTGATTGACTTAGAGGATCCGCAATTATTTAGGTTATTACTTCATGATTCTAAGTTCGTATTTGAGTTTTTACAGACTCTAAGACCTAGTGATTCGGATCCCATCTATGAAGAAACACAGCCAATGAAAATATTCTATTTAGACCCTTTCATAGAACCTGAACCTGAACCTGAACCGCAATTAGCGATAGTTTTCAGGAAACTAGGTAAGGGCATGCTATTCTTGTCCACTTTCTTGGTTCATTTCAGTTTCCTTTGGTCAGCTCTATTTAGTTTTGAAGACCCACAGTTATTTCGACTGTTACTTTATGGTTCGAGTTGACTAATCCTTTCCTAAGTCTGGCTTAAGACTTTAAACTTAGCACTTCTTGGGAGGTAACCCAATCTCATGCAACACGGTAATATCTTTCCTTAACTCTTTCGCTTCAAATGGTAACAGTTTCTCCTTATTCATGCTTTTAGTTTCATCTTTAGAACATTGAGGACAATGTTAGATTTAAGTTTGGGGGTATGGGAGAAACTTTTAAGTTGCAATTAGTAAACTCCAGAGCGTAGAAATTTATGCCTATTAAGGTTTGCACTAACCAATCTAAGTGGATGGGAACATCTTGGTTGTAGGAGTTGAGGAACCAATCTGATTAGATGGAAACATCTATAAAGTCTATTCATAAAAGCACAAAGCTCAGGTGTTAGAAATAACATGATAGTTGCACCATATCTCGTTTAGTCCTTTTCATTTCTTTTTTTTCATTTTATTTTTTCATTTTAAACTATGTTTCTCTAAATGATTAGGTGGGGCACACGATTCAAGTTGTTACCACTGCTAGGGTGAATTAGAGTGACTGAGTTACTAAAAAAAAAAAAACCGGACCAGTTAGACCAATCGGAATAAGTATTAACACTTGGATAGCAATATGCGTGTGTTCTCCCTGTTTCCGTCGCCTAAGCAAGCGTGGAATGCAGGACCCGTGGGAACTATCGTGTAATCTGCTGACAAGAAGCATGTGCTTGGATCAAAAAGATCTATTCATGCCGTTAAGTTAAAAAAAAAAGTTATTGTTCTGTGTAGTCAACTGCTGGTTCCCTTGTATTTGCCAGTTTGTTGATCTAGATTTAAGTTATTAACCACTGGTTCCATTGTATATGACAGTTGTGTTGATATTAGTCAGACCGATATCTCAGTCCATTTGGATAGGTTCATTCTGGTAGTGGCCTTCAGACAGATATGGGAAACGTCGTTCACTTAGTAAACATCAAAACCATCTATGTTTTTCTATATCCATCTCTTAATCTTTCCATGTGATTAGTTTGACTCCGAATATGATGTCCATAGTGCAACTATCTGAGTAGAGCTCTTTCACTTATATATGAATTTTAGTATGCTTGAGTGCAAACTCGTGTACATCAATTGGAATTTCGCATCAGGGTACTTCCTCTTGTAGTCAATAAGTATGCCAACCAAGGAGATTCTTTAGTGCCTTCCAAGGTTCGTTGTAGATAGCTAGGGTCTGGAGTATAAAGGTTTTGTGGGTACACCTCTGGTAAACCCTCCGGAGACAACACTCCGCCACTAGGGCCACCTAGTGGTTTAACGGCTTGCTGCACGTGCTAAGTGTAGTCATTTTACTTTCTAGATTAGATTTGCTCGAGGACTAGCATCAGGACATAGTAGAAATGACATCTCCGAAGAATTTAAAAGAAGTGCATAAGATCAATGGGTCCATAGCAGCCTTGGGCAGATTTATTGCCCGATCCTCGGACAAATGCAAACATTTTATTCAATATTCTCAAAAAAGGGAGTAAGTTTGAATGGACCGCAGAATGCGAAGAAGCCTTCAAAAGAATCAAGGAACACCTGGCTTCAATTCCAATCCTACAGAAGCCTAATCCTGATGAGGTTTTGGCATTGTACATAGCAGCGACAGAAGACGCAGTTAGCGCAGTGTTGGTCAAAACCAATACGAAGATAAAACAGCCTATCTATTATGTCAGTAAGACCCTCAATTATGCGGAAAGGAACTACACGAAGATCGAACAACTTATCCTGGCATTGGTGTGGGCTACTCAAAAGCTGAGAACCTATTTTCTAACTCACTTCATCCGCGTCCCATGCAAAGCACCACTGGAAGCAGTCCTCAAAAGCGCGGGAAAAGTAGGCAGAATAGCCAAGTGGAACACCCACCTGGACCAATTCAACATCATTCATGAAATTCAACATTCCCAAAAATCCCAAGTTTTGGCGGATTTCTTAGCAGACCTCCCACTGGACAACGACGAAGAGATTAGGGGAATACCAGAAGCCGACGAAGAAAGCAAGGATCCAGTTGATGTCCTCGAACCCGCGAGTCAAATACATGGGAAGTCTTCGTTGATGGTTCCAAAACTAAGGAAGGGGCAGGAATAAGCATTGTCATCACCACCCCAACTGGAGAAAGGATCGTACAGGCACTCAGGCTAGAATTCAAAGAGCATACTAATAACATCGTCGAATACGAGGCAGTCGTACATGCCCTCCGCTTAATAATAAAGATGGGGGTAACTGATGCGAGACTGACAAGTGATTCGCAGCTTGTCATACGGCAAATAGGGCTTGAACACAATGTGTACGACGATACCCTCTCAGCTTACATGGCCTTGGTCCAAACATTGGCATCACAAATTCCGAACATCAAGTTCCGGCACTTATGCAGAAGAGATCTCAGGCACGCGGATGCCCTAGCATATATATCATCCATGCTGAAGCACAAGAGTATCGAAGCTATCAAAATAACAAGGGTATACGAGCCCTCGATTGCAACACAATTTTCCTTTGCTACAAATCAAGATACAGTGGAAGAAAATATCGAAGATCAGGTAGGAGAAGACATCCGTGACGATTTTGACAAAGAAGATATCCTATCAAGAGCAAATCAAGACGAAGATTTCAGCAACGAAGATGATTGGGGAATGATGATCCATGCGTTTCTCAAGGATGGAACCTTACCCGCGGATCACAAACAAAACAGGAAAATACTCTCCAAAGTAGGAAGATATGACCTTCGGGATGGAATCCTGTACACGAAATCTTTCCTCGGACCGTTACTACGTTACTTATCCAGGAAAGAGGGGCATCGAATTCAAAATGACATCCATTATGGTGACGCAGGAAATCATAGAGGCATGAGATCACTAGCCGACAAAGCAAAAATGCAAGGATATTACTGGCCCACAATGGTACAAGATGCCGCAAGAATGTCCCGACGATGTGAATAATGTCAGTGTTTCGCCAAAAAGATACATGCACCAGCAACAACGTTGAATTCTGTGGATAGACCGTGGCCATTCGCAAAATGGGGCATAGATATCGTTGGGCCTTCATCGAAGGATCAGGTAAAAGACGATTTTTGATAGTAGCCACGGACTACTTCAGTAAATGGGTGGAAGCCAAAGCCTTAGCCAGGATCAGAGACGTGGACGTGTTTACTTTCATATTCCAAAACATTATTTGCAGGTTCGGCATACCAGCGGAAATCGTGTCCAATGATGGTAAACAATTACAGGGGAAAAACATAGACATGCTCTTCGACACTTTCAAAATAAGAAAAAACAAGTCCACCCCCATATACCCTCAAAGCAACGGACAAGCAGAAGCTACCAACAAGACCCTCGCCCTTATACTCAAAAAACAATTAGACGAACACAAGGGGCGATGGTGTGAACAGCTACACAATGTATTATGGGCATACATGACAACACGAAGATTTGCCACTGAGGATTCCCGGTTTCTCCTCACTTATGGAGCTGAAGCAGTCATCCCAACAGAGATCCTCATGCCAACCACAAAGACCGAAGCATGGGAGAAAAATCTCACAACAGACATGATGTTAGAGAGACTGAACGACCTGGAAGGAAGGAGGGAATCAGCATTGCAGAAGATGGAAAATTATCAACGGAGACTAGCGAGGGAGTACAACAAAAAGGTAAAGCTTCAAAATTTTGTAGAGGGGCAGTATGTGCTAAGAACAATCCCGCAGTATCAACGAGAGAATAAATGGGGAAAGTTAGCACCTATATGGGGATGACCTTTTATAATACACGACATTGCGGGAAACGGTTCCTACTATCTTCGCAATCTGAAAGGCGAGGCCCCCCGGCACCCTTGGAATGCTAAATGGCTCAAACCGTACTACCCATAGGAGCAGCGCAGCTTTGCATCTGCGTGGAGAATACCAGAAGAAGAAGGCAGCGTAACCGCTTTACATGTTTCTATCTCTGGACGAGGAGTAGCAGGCCTCAACCTATCAATCAAACAAGCTTTTTGGGAAACCTTCAAGTAAACAAAATTTATTAACAATATTGGGGAAATTAGTTAATCTACAATCTCTCAGGGCTCCCCTATCAGTGTCTATGAGTGTAAGACCAAGGGGAAGGCACCCAACAGAAAGAGATACCCAACCAATTTTAAGGAAGTGGGTCGACGGAATGGGTGCATGTAAATATTTTCAATTAAGCATTCCATATCCTAGAACGCTGCCTCGGCCCCCACCGTTTGGGAATCCTCTGGCCCAGGATTCGCCAGCGGGGTGACAGGTCTCAAGACGATCACGAAGGTATTTACCTTCGGTGTCGCACTCAAACACTCTCAACTTTTTCCAAAACCAGTTATTTCTAGTTTAACACTTCACAATACTTTAAAATAAAAAGATGAATTGATAACGCATGTACGCCAAAAGGATGATCCATTTCATAAAGAGTTGATTACAAGACTCGGCAAATAAGATAAAACAGAAAACACATCAAAAAATGATCCGGAATTATATAATCAAGGAGGATCAACTTTCTATGACTAATAAAAGAAATCTACTTGGACGATACAGCTCCATCAACGGGGTTGTCTCTGCGAGATGAAGGTACGGTACCACCTGAAGAGGGCCCAGAAGAACCAGGCAAAGGCGCGGGAAGGGGACGGCGCGGATAGTTCTTGACAAGACCATGTTCGACTTTAAGGCCAAGTTCAATCTTATCCAGGACTTTGTTGGTCTCTTCAGCCAACTGACATCGAGCCTTATAAGTGATAACAGCGGTCCGCTGGTGGGCTTGAGACAACAATACAGATAGGCGTTCCGCCTCTTTGGAGGAAATCTACGCTGCTTCCTCACGAGACGCGACCAACCCTTTGAAATAGTTGGTTTGTCCTTCCTGCTGCACTAAGGCAGATTGAGTCTTTTTAAGCTCATCATTTGCTGCGTGAAGCTGTCCCTCGAGTGCTGAAAACAAAAAATACCAAGGGGTTAAAACGAAGAAATAACAGAACCACACTCAATAAAACGAGGTTATACCTTCGACATTAGCCGAATCCTCCTCATACTCATTGACAACTGCGTCCCGAGCCTCATCAAGAAAGTCATATTCGATGGATAGTTTCTTATAATCCGTTTGAAGGTTCGTAAGAGCAAATTGACTGGCATCTAAATATACATGCTTCATCGAATCCAAGTGACGAAGATGGTTGACTTCATCATTCACCTCCTCCATCCTTTTATGAAGTCGATACACATTCATCTCAAGATCTCTTTCAGACTCCACTTGGCGAGCAACATCCGCTCGAGACGCTGCTAGGGCTTTACTAAGTGCACCAACCTAGGCCCTAGCATTATCTCTTTCCTCGGAAAGACGCAACATACTATCCCTAACCCCGGGGCCTAAGAAAGAACGAGCCTGTTGTAACTCTCCTTCTAAAAAGCGCACTCTAGTCTCTAAGTCTGAAGCATGTTCTCGAGCATCACGCAGGTTGTCACGCGTCCATAGAAGCGTACCATTAAACAAACAACGGTCATGATTGTACTTATTTTGCATATCAACCATCAATGTTCGCTTTTCACGCCACTCAGCTGTTAAGGCGTTGTGCTCATCATCACGAGCATTCCACTTTACGGCTTCGCTCTTCAACTTACCCACCAACTCTGCAATACGGTATTTCTATCGTTCCCTTTCTTTCCGAAGCCATATCAACTCGGGGACTCCACCCACTGAAGATAGGGTGGGGAGACTCAGAAAGAACACCAAAATACATATAGGGAATCACAAGGAGTGAAAAATCCGTAAAATACAAACCTGTGAAGGACGAGACACTTCTACGAGTCTGCTCCAATTTGTTGCGGACTATAGCAAGTTCTGAACGAAGATTATCCTCAGTATTACCCAGCTGTTCTTTTCCCTTCAGACGGCCCCTCAGTTCATTTATTTCCGCTTCAGCCACAGACAGTTCCTCTTCCCTATGACGAAGCTTGGCCTCCAACTTTAAAGACTTTGCTTTAAAGAATTGGTATAGAACATGGTTACAATGTTCGCTCCTCATCATCTACGTCACAAACAACAAACATTATTATACCAAAGGGATCATATATCACGAAGAACACAATGCGCGGATATCATAAAAAGAGTACAAGGATTTACCTCTAAAACACGCTGCTGGGAAAAACCGTACTGGTACCCATCAGCTATGGCCATCATATCAGCAACAGATGAGGGAGGGTCAACCACTAAATTAGCTTCCGAATCTCTAAGATCCTTCTCCCACATCTCAGCAACGCGGGCTTCAGAAGACAGTTGCATCATTAGACGAGTATAAGCGTCGGAATTCTTCTCACCAGTGACCACGGGGGCAGGGTTAGGGACGAACATCAGGTTCTTCTTCTTTAGACAATCCAAAATGGCATCTTCACCTTCAGGCATTAGCGAGAAAAGAAAATCCTCGGAGGGAGACTCAACCGCAGACTTCCCCTTGGCGGTTATCTCCTCACCCGCGCAAGTCTCGACATTACCACCCTCAGCATGACCACCTGCGTTCTCAGCTTGCTGATCAGTGGTATGTTATAGTATTTTTCGTGCGGTAAATAAGAGTTTGTTGCTCGGACTTGTAAAGATTAAAGTTTTCTAAAATAATAAATAAATGATTTTATACAAAAATTTATTAACAGGATGAAGAGACACTAGGACGCAGGATTTCACACTTTTTCATATTCTTGTGGTTTAGTCATTAACTCTAGACAATATAACTCAAACAAAAGAAGTTGTGACTCTAATTCTTTGCCAAAACCAGATTTCATAAAACATTATCTGTAAGTCGTAAGCATGATGCATCAAAAGTAAATTAAACCAAGCATGCGACATCAGACAAAATAACAAATAATTAATAGAAATCATTAAACAAGTAAATCTATGCAAAAAGTCATATAAAGAATTAATTCATTTACCACAATCGTGAAAAGTTGCTTCCTCTGTTGTCCCAATGATGGGTTCTAACTCCGCATATTGGAAACACGCTCAAAAGTTGATTTTATTGCTCAAAGGAGGTGTACAAATGATGAAAAGGAGAAAATAATGAAAATCGGGTGTTTGCAACGTTTTTAATTGTTGAAAACACCGTTACAAAGAACTATACTTGAAAAGTGTTGTAGTATACAGAATACTACGACCCACAACTGCCTGTCGTTTCCACTGTAGCATGAACGACTGCCTCTGTTGGTGCTTTGTTCTTCGTGTTCTCCTTTAATGGCAGCAGCAGAGAGAAGCTCTGCAACTTTTTTTTCTCGCTCCTCTCGGCTCTGGCTAGACCCCCAAACTCTTCATAAAGCTTCTCTGAACTCCCACATGACTTTTTATACTCGACAGGCCCAAAAATCTCTTGGTTTAATCCCGAATATCTTCTATTATTCTTCACGGCCTCGTCCGTTATTTCTTTCCCTGTGGACTCTGATTTCTCGTTAATAGCAGATATTTGGTTTTTAATAACTTTCCAAACTTTGTTAAGATAGGATAGAAGCAAATCTTATGATATCTTCTGCTGATTAATCACCATATCTTCGAAATATGTTCACGCTCCTGCTGTTGACGCTGTCTTCCTCCAACAGATTATCCAGCCCATTTTGATTAGTTAAACTGCCCAAACTAACTTTGTTTGATCAATACAAGTCCAGCCCAATCATTTACAACGATTGAATCTCGTTAAAACTGCCCGAGAATTTAATTCCAAAATCTGCAGCGTCTGCATGCAATATTCCCGCCAAAATCGTTTCAAATGGGGAAGAAACTGGTATCCCCCTATCCAGAGTAGGGGTGCGAATAGCAGTTACCTTGGGGGTGACCCTTAGTAATTAGGTTACCCCTTATACAAAAGCGAGAGTCCGAATAACACTTGTCCTCCAGGTGCCAAAATCAACTTTTCGAGCCGAATTTTCCAAAAATGTTTATTTCCTAAAAATACATAAAAACACAATATTAGTACAAAAATAGAGTTCCAACAATACGGACATTGAGGACAAATTAGACACAAAAATGTGCCTATCAAATACCCCCAAACTTATTATTTGCTAGTCCTCGAGCAAAACTAATAAAAAATAAATAAAACCGAGTTAATCTCGGGAGGGTTTACCAGAGGTGTGCCCACAAAACCATTACTCCAGACCCTAGCTTATCTATGCAGAACCTTGGAAGGCACTAAAGAATCTCCTTGTTTGGCATACTTATTGACTATAGGAGGAAGTACCCTGATGCGAAATTCCAATTTATGTACACGAGTTTGCACTCAAGCATACTAAAATTCATATAAAGTGACAGAGCTCTACTAAGATAGTTGCACTATGGACATCATATTCGGAGTCAAACTAATCATATGGATAGAAAAAGGAGATGGAAATAGAAAAATGTAGATGGTTTTGATGTTAACCAAATGATCGATGTTTCACATATCTGTCTGAAGGCCACTGCCAGAATGAACCTATCCTAGTGGACTGAGATACTGGTCTGACTAATATCAACACAACTGGCATATACAAGGGAACCGGTGGTCAATAAATTAAATCTAGATCAACAAACTGGCAAATACAAGGGAACCAACAGTTGACTACACAGAACAATAACAATTTTTTTTTTAACGGCATGAATAGATATTTTGGATCCAAGCACATGCTTCTTGTCAGCATATTACACGATAGTTCCCACGGGTCCTGCATTCCACGCTTGCTTAGGCGACGGAAACAGGGAGAACACACGCATATTGCTATCCAAGTGTTAATATTTATTCCGATTGGTCTAATTGGTCCGGTCTCAATTTTTTATATATATATATATAGTAACTCAATCACTCTAATTCACCCTAGCAGTGGTAACAAGTTGAATCGTGTGCCCCACCTAATCACTTAGAGAAACATAGTTTAAAATGGAAAAATAAATAAAAATAGAAGTGAAAAGGACTCAACGAAATATGGTGAAACTATCATGTTATTTCTAACACCTGAGCTCTGTGCTTTTATGAATAGACTCTTTAGATGTTTCCATCTATTCAGATTGGTTCCTCAACTCCTACGATCAAAATGCTTCCATCCACTTAGATTAGTTAGTGAAATCCTAAATAGGCATAAATTTCTAAGCTCTGGAGTTTATTTATTGCAACTAAAAAGTTTCTCCCATACCCCCAAACTTAAATCTAACATTGTCCTCAATGTTCTAAATATGAAACTAAAAGCATGAACAAGGAGAAACTGTTACCATTTGAAGCGAAAGAGTTAAGGAAAGATATTACCGTGTTGCATGAGATTGGGTTACCTCCCAAGAAGTGCTAAGTTTAAAGTCTTCAGCCAGACTTAGGAAAGGATTAGTCAACTCGAACCATAAAGTAACAGTCTAAATAACTGTGGGTCTTCAAAACGAAATAGAGCTGACCAAAGGAAACTACAATAACCCAAGAAAGTGAACAAGAATAACATGCCCTTTTCTAGTTTCCTGATTAAGATATTTATATCTAATTGTGGTTCAGGTTCAGGTTCTATGAAAGGGTCTAAATAAAATATTTTCCTCGGATTCATTTCCTCATAGGTTGGATCCAAATTATTAGGTCCTAGAGTCTGGAAAAACTCAATATCACAAAATAATAATAACCTAAATAACTGAGGATCCTCTAAGTCAATCAGGTTTGACTTACATAATTGACGACAGTGAGAGTAGTGGTCATTCTTAAGCAAATGTGTCGATTCTAATTTCCTAAGGAATTTAGGTTTAGTCTCACAACTTAATATTCGACACATTTGAACTCTATATGTTCCCACATTTGGAAGAAAAATATTTGGTGGGAAAATAAAATCAATCTTGGTATTATTGCCTGGGTTAAACACATCAACCAGAGGATGGGTTTCTAACAGTTGAGACTCTTGTTGGATATCATTAGGTTCTGGAAAACGAGTATGAAGATAATCTTGTAAGATGGTTGAGGCATTGATGTCAAGTCCCAAGTGAGGGACCTTACTAAGAGTTAAAGCACATGGAGGATGATACTCACCCCCAAACTTAGAGTTTTCAGTGTCTCTAGATAGACTAGTCACAACTTCCCTAATTTGTAGGTCATCAGATTCTTGAAAATGGGCAATTGATTCTTCTAAGTTGTAATCTTGCGGTGCATCCTCACTCACCTCTACGAGTTCATCTAAAACTATTGTTTCTAAATCGCATGACTCTAAAACAGTATTCTCAGGATAAACCGGTTCCTCTAAACCTTTCTTGGTTTCGTAAACAAGACATACTACATCGTCTGAAAAAGGGGTATCTCTAGTCAAATCCTCGTCCTTTTGATTAGGTGAATAATTTTTAAAATTATTAGGATCTGAACCAGAAATAATATAATCATTATAAGGCTCAACTGGGGTAACAAATTCCTGATCACTATTCCCACACATTTCCTATTCTTCATCAACACTATCTTCATCATCATAATATAATTTTTGACATTTAATAATTCTCAATCTTTGTTCCAAACTAAGCGGTCTATTTTTATAATACTTCTCGTAGATCGTTAGAGGCGATTCATCGCTAACCGTTGGAACATCCCAATGTCGTTTCCCTTGCATATATTCACCAAGAGTCATTTTCGAAGACGTCTCTTGATAATGAGAATTTATACTCATATATTCTCGTAACATCATCTCAGGTGGCGTCTCCTGAAAAGGATTCATCACCGAGGAAACACAAACTACAGAGGAATTCTACACAATCAAAAACAAGGCTGACTCGACCAAATCAAACCTATAAATTCTAGCAAACAAAAAGCATGATGGCTCCACTTAGATTGTTTCTAGAACAGCTTCTACCTTTCGAAAGGGAATTCGTTGCAATTTGAGCAAACCCCTCTGGAATCAATCTGAGTCAAAGTAAGTTGAATAGAGGCGAGGGAAGCTTAGTGGATCTTTGATACCCAAGGCCTCACCGTTATCACAAGGCGGTGCAGTCACGCATTCAACTCACAGAAACCATCATGAACTTCGAGGTGTGCTTAAGAAAGTAACCAATATCCTTCGAATTTTTTTCCTAATAAGCGCATTACCCTATAGGTCTCGTTCTAGTCAAGTTTTAAGCTTGGGTTCGCGTTAGGTTTCGTTTTCCTAAGGCGGTCAAGAAGGGAGCGGTGATGAAATCCGAACCCTTATCTTGTATTGGCCAGGCCTTGCCCTTTACTAGGAATTTAAAAACAGTCCAAATTCGTCCTCAATCAATGAATCACCTTAAGGAATACAGTAACTCGCTTACAGGAGATTCTCGAGTGTTTCGATGGACGTACCTCCCGTACCAGACGGGGGATGAACCGTTGAAGTCGATTCAGGCCACGACTCCTATGTCATGTACGAACCCGAGGGGCCGAGACGATATAGTAATCGTCGTCCTTCCCTGCACACAGTTTATATAATTTTTTTTTTGTTTAATAATACCCTTCCGTAGGGTTAAAAAAAAGTCCAATTGTTTAAAGTCCAAAGTCCAAAATAAATAAAAAAATTACAGTTTTCCTCACACACTCTAAAAAAAATTAAAAATTAAATCCTAAAATTGTCCTTTTTTCTTCTCTTTTCGCTTTTCGCTTTAAGCTTTTTCCTCTCCAAGTCCTTAGTGCTCCACTTCGAACCTGTAAATCAAAGAAAAAAAGACAAAGTAAGGAACAAATAATAAAAAAAATAAACCTAAAAAAAATAAAAATAAATTTATATACAAGTCCGCGTCGGGGGCGCCATTTTGTTATAGTATTTTTCGTGCGGTAAATAAGAGTTCGTTGCTTGGACTTGTAAAGATAAAGTTTTCTAAAATAATAAATAAATGATTTTATACAAAAATTTATTAACAGGATGAAGAGACACTAGGACGCAGGATTTCACACTTTTTCATATTCTTGTGGTTTAGTCATTAACTCTAGACAATATAGCTCAAACAAAAGAAGTTGTGACTCTAATTCTTTGCCAAAACCAGATTTCATAAAACATTATCTGTAAGTCGTAAGCATGACGCATCAAAAGTAAATTAAACCAAGCATGCGACATCAGACAAAATAACAAATAAGTAATAGAAATCATTAAACAAGTAAATCTATGAAAAAAGTCATATAAAGAATTAATTCATTTACCACAATCGTGAAAAGTTGCTTCCTCCGTTGTCCCAGTGATGGGTTCTAACTCCGCATATTGGAAACACGCTCAAAAGTTGATTTTATTGCTCAAAGGAGGTGTACAAATGATGAAAAGGAGGAAATAATGAAAATCAGGTGTTTGCAACGTTTTTAATTGTTGCAAACACTGTTACAAAGAACGATACTTGAAAAGTGCTGTAGTATACGGAATACTACGACCCACAACTGCCTGTCGTTTCCACTGTAGCATGAACGACTGCCTCTGTTGGTGCTTTGTTCTTCGTGTTCTCCTTTAATGGAAGCAGCAGAGACAAGCTCTGCAACTTTTTTTTCTCGCTCCTCTCGGCTCTGGCTAGACCCCCAAACTCTTCATAAAGCTTCTCTGAACTCCCACATGACTTTTTATACTCGACAGGCCCAAAAATCTCTTGGTTTAATCCCGAATATCTTCTATTATTCTTCACGGCCTCGTCCGTTATTTCTTTCCATGTGGACTCTGATTTCTCGTTAATAGCAGATATTTGGTTTTTAATAACTTTCCAAACTTTGTTAAGATAGGATAGAAGCAAATCTTATGATATCTTCTGCTGATTAATCACCATATCTTCAAAATATGTTCACGCTCCTGCTGTTGACGCTGTCTTCCTCCAACAGATTATCCAGCCCATTTTGATTAGTTAAACTGCCCAAACTAACTTTGTTTGATCAATAAGAAAAAGCCCAATCATTTACAACTATTGAATCTCGTTAAAACAACCCGAGAATTCAATTCCAAAATCTGCAGCGTCTGCATGCAATATTCCCGCCAAAATCGTTTCAAATGGGGAAGAAACTGGTAGCCCCCTATCCAGAGTAGGGGTGCGAATAGCAGCTGCCTTGGGGGTGACCTGGGGGTGCCCCTTAGTAATTAGGTTACCCCTTATCCAAAACGAGAGTCCGAATAACACTTGTCCTCCAGGTGCCAAAATCAACTTTTCGAGCCGAATTTTCCAAAAATGTTTACTTCCTAAAAATACATAAAAACACAATATTAGTACAAAAATAGAGTTCCAACAATACGGACATTGAGGACAAATTAGACACAAAAATGTGTCTATCATGGTACCTTCTTTTCCAAGGTCCCCAAGCACATCCCAATCATCATGTGGGAAAAGCAATGAGAAGTCCTCGGCAAGACCCATGGCAGCAGTCACATCGAAGGATTCCCCCGCGGAATATATCCTACCGAAAGAGAATTCTGGGGAAATTACGGGCAAAGTACCCACACCAACAATGTCATCACCAACAGGGGCAGATCCACTCCCACCAGTACCACCGACGGTAACATTACCCTCAGCCTCACCATCACTACCCGCGACAACTTCTTCTTCATTACCACCTTCGTCATCAGGGTAAGAAGTGTCGGTACGCTCTTCTCCGTTGGAAATTTCTTCATCCTCACCATACCCTTGGTTAACGGGACTCGTAACCTCTTCATAACCCTCAGCCTCGCTGATAACCGCAGTAGAAGATTGTTTCGGTCCAAGTTTCTTCTTCTTCGACACCTACAAACCAGTATACATCCCACAAAGGCTCATTTTTTTCCTCACTTCAAAAATGAAAATTATTTCAAGCACGGAAAAAGGGGCAAAAAGATAGAGAATATAAGAAGAAATTATACCTTGGCAGCAGCAACACTCTTTGATGGATGGATAGCACCAGAACCCTCCTCCTCATCTCCATCAACGACATCAAGAGCATAAGGAAAATTCATGCCCGCGAAATTAGGACGCCAAGGACAGAAATATCCATAACAAGCAGGAGGAGTTTCACGAGGCTTGCTATTTTCAGAAGGACGCCAACCACGTGGACCCGGAATCTATCCGTAAGCCCAATGACCAACTACCTCAATAACAGTAGCATGTCATTCATAATCATGGTCACGCTTAATCCTTTCAAGAGCAGGAAAGAGTTTCCGTTTAGAAGATCCCTCAGTACCAGGAACATACTTCAGCTTGGCATCACTCACCTCACTCAAAAGACGAAGTTCACCACGGGGAGCAACAATATTACGAAGACTAACACTCCACGGCTTACGGTTTCTGCTGTTGACATAATCCCCAAAAGAACTGTTAAAATTCTGAGGAGTGTACCACTCTCTCTCAGCAGGATTTGGAACATAGCAGGTCATCATAGTCTCTCCCTTGCTCCGCAGATAACATTCCTTCAGTGAACGAAGATAATTCCCAGATAGTTGTGACACGGAACGATTATGAGTGTTCGTGGAAGAGCCTTCGCGACTATCCAACACGTCATAATAAAAGGAGTCACCCGACTTATATAAGGGCAACATAAGACCCGCCTCGAAGGCTCCAACCGTAGTCAACAGATGAAACTCATCGAACTGATAATTAGCAAGGAGCTCGTAGGTGATATCATCGTCAGGAGCATAGAAGCGAACCTCAAAATCTTGGAGTTCATGTTTTTCCTTGAACATCTCAAGATCAATATGCTTGAAAGTGACCTTCTTCTTACCAACTGAAATGTTGCGTATCACGGGGACAATTTCTTCTTCTTCTGCGGAATCAGAAGTAGGACCCAATTCCGAAGCTTTCCTTTTAGAAGGAAGATTTGTAGACGGATCAGCTATCGACATAGTACCCTTGGAGTACTTCCCTTTGAAAGAAACCGTGGGAGGAGGCGGCAAAGATTTCTATGGAGGCACTGAAGGAGGAGCCATTGAACGAAGGGGCAGAGCATCCACTATTTCCTTACGAGGAGGAGGAGCCCGCGTACTCTTAGAGTCATCACGAGGAGGAGCCTGCGTACTCCTAGAATCTTCACGAGGACGAGAAGGGGCGCGGTTAACAGCATACCTAGACCCAGAAGGACCCTTCGGCATATCCCTTTTTTAGAAGGCATAATCTTCGCACCGGAGGAAGATGAAACCCTATGACCCCGAGGATCCGATTGCGAAGACTTGTAAGGACCTTCCCGAAGTGGAGATCTGTCAGGATATCTACGCGGAGGGGATCTTGGCGGACTAGACGACGGAGTTTGGTAAGGAGCCCGCGGACGATCAGACATATCTACAAGGAAACACAAAAACAGTTTAGAGAAGAATACGAGGAGATCACTAAAGATCAAAAAACCCATAATTGATGGTTCATCCGGATAAACATGAAAAACCCTAAGAAACTAAAAAATACTCCATCCGACTCCAGGGATAATACTCATATACAGACTCACAGACGCTGTAACAAAGAACAGGGGCAAGCATATATGCTTCGACATGTATGATTTTCATCGCAAAACCAAGAACACAGCAGCAGGAGACAAACTGATAGATACACAGATAAAACAATGTTGAACAACTGATGAAAAATCCCATACCTGTATAGAAGAGGACGACAAGAACCAACCGCGGTCGAAGAAATGAGGATCAGAGATATCGACAGATACAGGGGCAGCAACAATCAAGAACGAAAGAAGCAGAAGAAAGAAACAGAAAATTGAATGCTATGTTCCTCACAAGAACGGTGATAGTAAATGACTAAAGAACAAGAATAAGAAAACAAAAAGAGAATGAACACTGACAAGAAGAGGATAAAAGTTTTTTTTTTCACATTCTCTTTCCTATTTATGAAGCTAGAGAAGACAATAACTGCTCCTCGTACCAAGGAGCAGTTACAGGAGAAGTTAATGCAAAGTGGGAAAAGTGTAGGACTACCTTTCTTCTTCAAAATTACAAAATACGCCCAAGTTAGAAGAAGAGGGGAAAATTGTATGTACACCTTTCATCATCCTCCACGTGTACAGAAAGAGACACGTGGAAGGCATGCGAAGTGGGACATCAAAACATGATAGCAAGTATCTCATCAGAAGATGCCATCGGTCAGCAGATATGACGGTCAGGGACAGAGGACCACAGAGGTATGATGGATCAGAGGAGCACCAGATAATACCCCTTGGGTATTAACGCACCCAATCCCGAGGAAGATCCCAGATCAACGACCGAGAGGAAGTTTGGCTGACACAGATGTGACCAGACAAAGAGACACTTGTCTGACACGAGCAGGCATCCATCTACCTGCATTAAATACCAAAGAGATATACACGTGTCGGTCAGCTCGTGGAAGAAGTGAGGATAAACCTTCGTGTTCAAGCTCAGGCCGCGGCATATGCCGAAGACCTCTGCGTAATAGGCACAAAGCACAAGAAGATAAGATTACAACGACACCTCAGAGATGGGACCCACGTTCCTTCCCTATAAATACCCCTCTCCACTAAGAGATGAGGGGCGGACCATTTTGGAGAGCAATTAGAGGAGAATATAGGAGAGAGAAATATGAAGAGTAAGTAATCCCCCTATTTCCGCAGACCTATGTATATTCTAAAGTCATTCGACTATCTTTGTAACCATTCAGTACATAGTGAAACACCAAACCCCGTGGATGTAGGCCTTAGTGCCGAACCACGTAAATCTGTCTCATTTACATTTCAGCACCTTTCATTCAGCGTTAAACTTCGTATGCTTTATATTTATACTTGTTTCTTGATTTATTTCCTTATACGAACATTATTTATGATAATATTCGACTAGACAATGACAAGCCCGAAGACTTTGAGTCGATGAATCGATATAATCATCCCGTTACGCATACGATGTACGATTTTAAAATTAAGACGTACGCGAATATTGTTTGTGAACACTTGGATGGCCTCGTGATTTATGTGTTCACAATATACATGTTGGAAGGGCATTGGTAGTGCCTGAATAGATTGAAGAGTGGTGTTGCCATAACACCATTCTTTAGAGTTTGGGATGATATTTTTAAGAATAAACAACTAAAGCTTCTTTAGATTCTCAATATTTCTCATTTTCCTTGAATAATTTCCTTCAACTACTAGATAATTCAAAACGTGCCATCCAAAAAAGTAAATTTCCAACCATTTGTAAATACATTTAATTTGGTGTCTGACTCCACTACTAAGCCAGATACCTTGCCTCGCGATTCATTTTTTGATGTGCTCAGCGGCTTAAAAAGTCTGACCTTGCTCCTGCAGTTCAGCCTTAAATTCTGCATCCTACCAAGCCCCATTTTCACGATCTCAAATCTTTGGCAAAGCCATATCATATCAAATTCAAGTTTCTCTTCCATCTTGATCTTCCCTTTACAACTCATTCATTTCATTTGATAAATCCATAAAACTGATATTCATGCATATCCATAAGGGAGTTCATTAAATCTTTAACCACCGTCACAAGAACATGATATGATGAGGCTGGCACAACTTTTGTAGAAGGAATATGACCATATTTCAACCATATTTGTTTATACAAAGGCGGTGCATGTTTTCTCAAGATACTAACGCCTCCAGGGTCATCATATAGTCCATCTTCAAATTCACATCAGAAAGACTACGCCTACATTTTTAGACTAAAAGTCCTCTCCCATGTTTATCGAAAGTCACTTGACACTCCTTCAAATGACTACATGATTTTTTATAATGAATGACAAGTGATCTGACACCATAGAACAAAAAAAAATTGAATTTTCATTAATGCTTTATGGACCTAGAATGTTGAACTCCCCCCAAAATCAATACACACACAAAATAATGGCGCCCTGCTAGCCTCCGGAGATGGGGCGAGCCTCAACAATCAAATTTGTTAGAGTAGGTTTTGATAGTGTCCGATATTCTCGGTGTTTAGAACTTCTCTTAAATTTTCCAGAAGTCATAAGTAAAAACAATTTGCTTCGCAAAAATTATTTTTTTAATTATAAAAATCATTTTGAAATTGTATCCCCAAATTAATTTCAAGCATTATTGACATCTGAAAGTCGATAAGTTACTTTTTTTAAGTTGTAGGCTATTAGAATTTCCAAGGTTTTTTTATGGGAAAATTCTTTGGAAGTCAAAGCTATAAGCTTAGTAGTGTTTGAAACCCAAAGTTCTCTCAATAAAATAATTTAAAGAAAACCTTATCAAAGAGCAGAAGTGTTTTGTTTCTCCGAGAACAAAAACAAAATCTCAGAAGTTAAAAAGTAATAACAATTTGCTTCATAAAAAGTTATTCTTTTACTTTTGGAAGTCATTCTGAAATTGTGTTTTCATACTAACTTCTGACTTTCTACTTGAAAAAGCGGGGGTACAACAACCTCACCCAATATTTCGATTAGCAATCTGTATGGACTGACTCCAATATACTTTTAAGAGAATCAACTAAACTCAATCTTAATAAAGTATATCAAAGAGTTATAATGTCTCAATTTCACAATGTAATCAACAAATCGAACAGATAGAAATCCGTGAGCCTGATTATTATGTGAAATAACTTGAACGGTAACAAAAACCAAAGTTCAAGTGTCAATAAATGTAAATCAACAACCAAAGGTTGGATATTCTAATTGATTGATCTTAATGCAAAACCTGTGATATTTCAATTATATAACAAAATATAATGCGGAAAAGAAATAACACATACACCAGAATTTTGTTAACAAGGAAACCACAAATGCAGAAAACCCCCGGAACCTAGTCCAGATTGAACACACACTGTATTAAGTCGCTACAGATACTATCCTACTACAAACTAACTTCGGTCTGGACTGTAGTTGAACCCCAATCAATCTTACACTGATCCAAGGTACAGTTGCGCTCCTTACGTCTATGATCCCAGCAGGATACTGCGTACTTGATTCCCTTAGCTGATCTCACCCACAACTAAGAGTTACTACGACCCAAAGTCGAAGACTTAAATAAAAAAATTTGTATCACACAGAAAAGTCTACGATGATAGATAAATCTGTCTCCCACAGAAATACCTACAAGTTTTGTTTCGTCTTTTGATAAATCAAGGTGAACATGAACCAATTGATAACCCGTACTTATATTCCCGAAGAACATCCTAGTATTATCAATCACCTCACAATAATCTTAATCTACGCGATGAAAGAAGATATTGTGGAATCACAAACGATGAGACGAAGATGTTTGTGACTACTTTTATATCTTGCCTATTAGAGATATTAATCTCAAGCCAATCGTTACGATTGTACTCAACACGATAGAATCAGCAAGATCAGATCACACAACTACAAGAAACTAGTATCGGTCTGACTTTACAATCTCAATGAGGTCTTCAAGTCGTTAACCTACAGGTTCTCAAGAAGAAACCTAAGGTTAAAGGAGAATCGACTCTAGCTTATACAACTAGTATCACACAGGAGGTGTGGGGATTAGGTTTCCCAGTTGCTAGAGTTCTCCCTTATATAGTCTTTTAAATCAGGATTTGCAATCAATGTTAGCTTAGTAACGAAACATTCAATATTCACCGTCAGATGAAAACCTGATTAGATTCAAGCTAATATCTTTCAACCGTTGGATCGAAAACTTATCTTGTTACACATAAATGAAATGCACGATTTTAGGTTTGTGTAAACGTACCCCAAACATGTACATTTGTTGGTTCAACAATAGTTAACCAAGTGGTTAGCCATATGAGCACTTTCACATCAACCATATTCTTCTTCACCATAACTAGTTCAAATGACTCAAATGAACTAGTTAGAGAGTTGTTCAATTGTAAAAATCTTATAGAAGTATACAAGACACAATTGAAGCAAAAACGATTTGATTCACTCGAATCGATTCATGAACTTTGTAGCCACGATTTGCAAATTGCATTCCTTAGTTAATATAAATATAAGTTCACAAATAATCGTCTTTAGATATAACCAACTCAAGTACGCGGACTTAAGTTCCCGGAAGGAGTTCACAAACTCCAGCAGATTTTCTCGGGATGAGAACCTCCGCCAGTTCAGGAACCCACGCAGACTGAGTTCACAGCTCTTGTTCCGGTTTTTTTGATCAACAAAGAACGCATACTTTGTTTCAAGGAATAAGGACTTATACATATATGTGTTACCACACAATGCTTCTATCCAACATTGGTTATACAATCTAAACTCTCATTTCAATCACTGAAACACTCTTAGAGGACGTTATATAGTTGTTATTCACAAACCATTTTTCGTCAAAGCCATTTTCAAAGTGATTGAAACATAACATGACTTTCGTCACTATGTAAAGATGAACTTGGCCAAAGAGAAAGCTTACCAACACGTATTTCAAGAAATAGATAAGCGAGATAAACTCGGCTCGAAATAACAAATGTGTATAATCAAAGTATATATAGCAAAACGACTTTTGTCTCATGATAGGAGATAGAGTAGATAGACTTTTGAGTGATAGATAAGTTCAAGTCTCCACATACCTTTTAGTCCATGAAGTTCCACCAGTTTCTTGAGTAGTTCTTCGTCTTGCATGATGATTGTCATGGAGTTCTTGAGCTCAACTACACTTTCTATCCTAGTCGGATACTTAGCTATAGTAGACTAGAAATCAAGACTTATAGTTTTGATCACTAACATTGACAAACATGCTTGATATAGCAACGCATGCGAGTTCGACCGAGCAGTGCTCTAACACTACTTCTATAGACTGAAAAATAATCTCTTAAGCATTATTAAAGTATGCTTACATTGCTGATTTTATGACACTCCAAAATGAGCTCCAAACTCCCCCATCCAAAATATGTTAACCTAGTCTATTATAGTGTGTTTGGATACCAAAAACAGAAGTTAAAAACTATTTTGCTTCACATAAAGTTGACTTTTCTTCTTTTAGGAGTCGTTCTAAAATAATATTGCCAAACTGACTTCTGACTTTTCATCTTCCAAAAAGACTTATCGAAACAAAAAAGTCAGAAGTTAGTTTGGATATACAAAAACATTTTGCTTCTGGCTTCTGACTTCTGCTTCTGAATTTCAAATATGGGATCAAAGTTTTTTTTTTTTTTTGAAACAAGAAAGATTGTATTAATTAACTTTTAATGGTTACATACTTAGCATCTTTCTGAACTTGATATAAAATGTCTTCAGACATGACAGATAACCAGAAACTACTGAGACGACTGACTCTTGCTAACTTAGACAAAATAACTGCTTCCTTGTTCTTTTGTTTAGGCACAAAACTACATCGCCAAGAACTATTATTATTGAAAATATTCTTAATATCGAGAATCATGTTACGAATCATGCAGTCTGCATTGAGATTGTCCTTGTTTATTGCATCAACAACTATTTACGAGTTCAGCTCAAATTGCACTCTCTCCAGGTGCATTTCCTTTGCCCACTGGCCACTGCACTGCCTCCCATAAACCTTTGCATTCCACTTGCTCTGGACTCAAAGCAGCTTCTCGGTAGATGCATTTGGAACCCCTGTGTGTACCTGCAAAATCGCGAACCATAAGTCCAGTGCCTCCTGTTTTAAGAGAATAATGAAAAGAACCATCAACATTTATTTTATGAGTGCCTATAGGAGGTGGAGACCAGTGAAGATTAGCTCTATTTTGTTTAGGAGCTTGAGCAGGAGAACTAAGAGGTCTTGTCCTGAGAAGCTCAATTTCTATCTTTGATCTGTGAATAATGGATTCCGGAGATGTCTTCAAACCCTTAAACACAGTGTCACATCTATCTGACCAAATACACCAAGCCACTATGCCTATTTTACAAACTTCCTCCTGCTGAAACTGTTTATTCAAAAGTTTCTCAAACCAGGTGCAAAACAACTCAACCATATTAGATCCACTTTGAATGTGGATTCCCAAAACAACAAACCATACTGCTCTAGAGTTATTGCAATGTAATATGCTGTGAGAAGAAGTCTCCAGAGAATAAGCGCACAAAGGAAAATTATAATCCCCATTTTTGGGTAACATAAGTCAGTTTATTCTTGTTTGAAGAATGTTGTACACCCCGTGTTTTTAGCATGGGGCATGCTAAGAGATGAGCCATGGCCTTTAGAGGAAGCTTCATCCAAAGCTTCTGTTGCTTAATAAGAATTAGATTGGCTTAAGGCCAATATCGTGCCAAAATGACGCATTATGTTTGGCATTTGGTCAAGAGCCAAATCTCGCATCAAATGATGCATCAGGCCAGTTGGGTAGATGGCCTTTAGCGTTGCAGCGTAATCATTGCGCATTATGAAAGCTATTGGCCTAGAGCCAACACCGCACAATCATTGTGCATCAGGCCAAAGAGGGCTGGCCGACAGAATAATACACAATCATTGTGCAATACGCTAAAGAGAATGTCGCGCAATCATTATGCGATAGCCAGAACCAGTGTTGCACAATCATTGTGCAATACGACAAAAGCGAGTGGTGTGCAATGATTTCGCAACAGACAGAACAAGTGGTGTGCAATCATTGTTCAATAGACAAAATGAGTGGTGCACAATCATTATGCAATAAAACGGAAACTCGACAATCATTGTCGGTCATTCAGAAATTCATGGCAACAACCATGAATAGTGAAGCAAGCATGTTATCGGTCATTCAGAAATTCATGGCAACAACCATGAATAGTGACGCAAGCATGTCAATCGGGTCCAACACTTTGTCGCAAATGCACGATCATTCGTTACAATCGGTTTTTAGCCTCCCGATTGTGCGTGTTATTTCTTTTCCGCATTATAGTTTTTTATATAATTGAAATATCACAGGTTGTGCATTGAATCGATCAATTGGTAAATCCGACCTTTGCTTGTTGATTGAAATTGATTGATCCTTGAACATTTGTCTTTCGTACCATTCAAGTTACCTTTCTTATATTCAATCGGGCTCGCAAATTCCTATTTGCTGATTGCAGATTGAATTGAGAAATAGAGATACAAAACTCTTTGATATACTTTTCTAGATTGAGTTTGACTGTCTAGTTGATTCTCTTGAAAGCATATTGGAGTTTGTCTATTCAGATTGCCAAACGAAATATTAGGTGTGGTTGTTAGACCGCCGCTTTTTCAAGTGAGCTCCACTGACTTTTGGGATAAGAGAGATTCTTGTATTATTAATCTTCTTGAGTAGATAACCTGAAGTGAAAAAAGCCTTCACCATCTTACACACATCATCTTTAACTGTGCGCCATTGAGTTTGATAGAAACCTGGTGGGAATCCATCAGGTCCTGGAAAAGTCCAAGATTGCATAGTCATTAGAGCACCATAGGGAATAAAAGTTTCTGCCTCACAGCAAGAGCAACTCTTTCTTTTAAGCTAAGTCATCATAATATTAAGGTCAAAAACAATATTACCCACGAGACTCGTAGGATCCGATGAACTCTTTAGAGAAATAAAAAACAAACAAAACCTCTAAAAATCAATAGAAATGGACAAAACTGGCTCTTGGGAAACCGTAAATACCTACTACACCCATTCAACTTCACACGAACTTCACACTAAGAGCAACTCACAGACAAAGGTCACGAGACCTTCCAAAGCTGACATATGAGAAACCCAAAAGACTTGCTCTCAGCTGAATTGGCCGCTCTTTCCAGGCTATCGCTCGATACTTTGAGCTTCTTGGATGGACGCCCACCCCACAACAAAGACTTTGAGAAGATACGAGAGAAGGTGGTTGTCTTAAGTCTTGTCTGCGTATTATATATAATAAATATATCTTCCAAATCTCAAGACAAAATCAAGGATTAGACGAACGAGCATGCTCTGTTGGCGCTGGTGAGAAACGTTTCTTCTTCTTCTTCTTCTTCTTCTTCTTCTTCTTCTTCACTGACTTCCATTTTTGAAAAGAAAATTAGGGTTTTTTTTTAATCCTTTCAAAATTCAGTCTCTGATTTGTGAATTGTATTAGTAATACTAAGAAATCAAAGAAGACTGAGAAAGGAGTGGAGGAGGACGAGGTGGTGATTTCCCCCCAAATTATGAATAATAATGGGGGTACAACAACGATATCAGCATCTGAACAAGCTGAACTCTGTAAAAAAGATGGGAATTTCAAATTCAGTAAAGAACGTTTTGCTGCTGCTATTGAAGCTTATACTGAGGTATTTCTACTAGGGTTTCCTTTTTTCATTTCCTTTTTTTCCCCTTCATTTGTTGAATATTGGGTTTCTGTTGTTGAAAGGCGATTACCCTTTGCCCTGATGTTCCTGTATATTGGACCAATCGTGCACTTTGCCATCGGAAACGAGAGTAAGTGGAATTGGTCTTTTTTTCATTTTTGTTATGTTTTGAAGGTTGTTTCTAGTTTTGTTGCTGTTAATTGGGGTTTTGTTTGATTAGAGAATGGGGAAGAGCAGAAGAGGATTGTAGAAAAGCTCTTGAGCTAGACAGTAATTCAACAAAGGTCCGTTGGTCGATCTCTTCAATTTCCGCTTCTGTTTTATTAGGTATTTCGGTCTTACCTTTAGTTTTAATCTGTCTGTAGATGCAACCTGTGGGATTATTCGTTAGGCTTAATCATACAACCATTAGTTTGGGAATCGATGTGTATGGTTGCTGGCTGATACTATGAAATAATTCATCAATTGTTAGAATATTTTACTTTTTTCCAAACCTAATATTATTGAGTGATTTAAGGACATTATTTGGTTTCTATCATTGACAAATTAAACATGGCATTTGAGTCGGTGTTGTGTTGGGCTCAGAGATCAAATTCAATGGATCATTGAAGGTTGAAACCTTTGAGCATTTGAAAAAAGCTGGTTTTCAGTGCATCATTTTCATCTTTTGAGAAATGCTGAACTTCTCCTTCAAATACTCGTTTCTTCCTGTGGCTTCAACCTAAAAATGATTAAGATAAACTAAGTGGGGGGACAATGTTTTGAAATGCTGTGAAGCTTTTGGACAGCTGAGAAGAAGATATGTACTAGTTGGGATGCTTCGGAGTTTACATAAGGAATGACAAATTTCAATGCAAACAGTATGGTTTGAGTTTAGCATGGAGTTTTGGTTGCATGATTAATTTCTGGATTTACTTGAAATGCAATGTCACGATTATCTCAAATATGTCTTCCATGAAGATCAGGAGTCATCCTGTCTGCAATTAATGCAAGCGGTATAGCCAATTTTGCTGTTATACTGCCAGTTGCATTTGTACTTGCGATAGAATGTCTTCAATGACAGTCACCGAAGTCAATGCTGTTCTGTTCATCCATATTTTAGAGCAGTTCTCTAGAGCTGAACTTGGTCTGAAGCCAATCTGACATTTAACACCCTAAGTTCCTGGCCCTGTGTCCGCATGGTGTTAATGGCTGATAGGCATTCACTATCGACCTCTGTGATGAATGATAACTTACCCATAAATGGTTTGTACAAGATTAAGTCATGTGTTTGAAGGACTCTTTTATTTCAAAGATAACATTAACAGATCATGAGAATTCTGTAGCTATTTTTAGGTGATACATCCATGACTATATTGTTTTATATTTCTGTTTGGACTAGCTGGTGTGTGTACTTCTTTCGTGGAGAGCATGTCTAATGTCTGTTTTTCTAGTAGTATGGTTTAATATTCGCAACTGTAATTATATTTTCGGCCTTTTGATATATGACAGGCACATTATATTTTAGGTCTTGCATTACTGCAAAGGGAAGAATATGCTGAAGGAGTCCAACAACTTGAGAAGGTTCTACAACTGATTATATTTATTTAGATATGCTTGCTTCCTTTTTGCAATAACTGTTTTGCTTATGTCCATGTGCTTGGAGCTGACACACAAGGCTTAGCTAGTCGTTTTCATACTCATGGCTCTCTCAATAGCTCGACAGCAAATTGTTATTGCAATTCTTTTTCCTTAATCTACTTTTTTTACTCAGATCCCATCTTTTTGTTCTCAAATATGATCCTTCTCTAATTAATTACTATATGGCTGTTATGCTTTTTTCTCTTATTCTGTACCTCTTCTCTAATGATTCTAGGTAGGCAAGTAGACGTTAATGCATTAGGCACCTTGCTTTGTCTCGCCTCACACCACAAACAATGTAGCACGACTTGTCTAAATCCACCTCCACCTCCACCCACACCCCAACCCTATAGTAAATATTCAAAAATGGTCTTTTGAATATTTACCTGGATTTATGGAACCATATTAAGAGCCATGCGAATTTGGAGCTGTATCAACCATTGAAGAAGGGTTTTGTCAACGAAATGGTCTGCAGCCCGTCCTGTATATTGTAGAAAAGGAGGGTTTCTTTCCATTAGAATGGGGGATGGAGAGGGAAAATGACAAGTTGAACTCCTGAGGGATTAGAGTGCCTTTGTCACACATGTTTATATCTTACGAGAACAGTACATGACACGAGAAGAGAAGGAATTGGTTTCAGTCTCTTGCTTCCTTGTGATTTTATTTAATTCTTTAATGGGCAGTATAGAAGGTTCTACCTATTTACATAATTTTGACTGAAGTGTTAAATCCTTGTTGTAGGCATTGGATCTTGGAAGATGTGCAAACCCTACTGGTTATATGGTGGAAGAGATCTGGCAAGAGCTTGCAAAGGCAAAATACCTAGAGTGGGAGCATGCATCCAGCCAACGATCGTGGAGGCAGCAAAACTTAAAGTATGTTTCTCTTTCATATTGCAAGAACACTGATTCAACGTGTACCAAATCTTTAAAGTTGATTTCGTACACATGATTGATTGGTGGGCTCAGTTTTTCCTTGACAATTGTCTTCATCTGCATAATGGTCCAGAGAAAAATGCGAGAATGCTCTTGAAGAACAGTATCTTCTTGATGCTTCTCAAGGTGATGTTATCACAGAAGAAGCTCAAAACACCCACTCAGAAAATCTGCATCTTTTAGATCAAGTATTCAAGAAAGCTGCAGAGGACGACACTCCCTTTGAGGTGAGTCCTTGAAGTATAAAAAAAAAAACGAAAATGCTCTTAAAGGGCAATATCCTCTTTATCTTATTTTCTTTTATTAGTGACTAATATAAGTATACAGGTTCCGGATTACCTGTGCTGTCAGATTACACTTGACATCTTTTGTGATCCTGTCATCACTCCAAGTGGGGTTACATACGAGAGGAAAGTACTGCTTGACCATCTCCAAAAGGTGATTTCCTGGTCCAAATGCACTTCTTTTCATTCCTAGAAGGCTGACTTAAGTTCCATATTTTCTAAATGTGGTTTTCCAACTTTTCTGATATTCAGGTGGGGAAGTTTGATCCAATTACCAGGGAGAAACTTGACCAGCGCCAGCTGATTCCGAACCTAGCTATCAAGGAGGCTGTTCGAGTGTTTCTAAAGAAGCATGGTTGGGCTTACAAGTTGGATTAAAATGCCCTTCACGTCCTTAAATTGTTCTCATAATGTTCTTAGTTTTTTAAATTTTGGTAGATATACAACCCAGTATACTGACCCTTTTCAAAGTTAAATGCCCTTGATCTATCTGTACAGATTCTTGTTCATCATGTCTTTCACTCTACTGAATATACCATGTACAGTTTGAATTCACTTGCTTTCCTCTTTTCCTTCTTTCTTTACAATTTACACAGCAGACCCATACAACACCGCAACTCTTGCATCAAAATAAAAATGAAAATAAAAAAATAAAAATAAATAACTAGTGTCAAAATCAGAATGGAATGTCAAGGCCTTCATTTTGAGTAAAAATGGACTGGACACCACTGATCTTGTAAACCCGTCTTCTCATTCTTATAGTTAATAACTTAATACCAACTTTTTTAGTCCTTGTTGAAAAAATAAAGATACCTCATTACTGTTTTTATTATAGTAGGTAGATGATGTTGAAATTTTTACTGTTGTTTTTGTTTTGTTTAAAGAAATTCTGAATAATTCATCACTAACAGTGTAAAGATTAATTGAATCAAGTACTCCATTTACAAATTAAAATTACCAATAGTGTAAAGATTAAATGGATCAGATTTACACATGAAAAATGCTTGCTGAAAACTAAAGCAAACCTGCTTTTGATATAAAAATGCCAAAACAAAAAAGCATCAATTGATCATCAAAGTCCAAAGTAGGATATGATAGGCATGATAATTGACAACAATAGCTTAAATTATACTCCGTTTTAGAAAGAAAAATACATTATCATTTTTTTCAATTCGGCTAATTTTTAAACTAAAATGAAAAAGTGATAAAATCTCTTTTTTAAAAATGTCAAAAACGAGAAGTAGTAAATTTTACGGATGAAAAGATTAGGAGTAACTATGAATGACTGTAGATATACGGAATAGCATACCCGATTCTGTGTCGGTTGGAATGTAAATGTACGTCGATCTGACAGTCTTAACGCATTATCCTTCATGTTACTATGTACTTACAGGAAGAACAGGAAAAAAAAAAGTGACCAACTAACCGTTAATTGTATCTCCTTGGTCGCACTCGCCAGCCCCACCGTAATCATCCTTGACACTGTTGTTTTACTCCATTGTTAATAACCAAAGCTGTTAACCACTTCCTATGAGTGTCAAACATCATAACAACCTTTCTTTTCCTTGATCCACTCCATCTCTTTTCAGTACACCTCTGCCGACGGAAAGGTTAAGCATTATTAACACATTTCTAACAGCAGTTCTTCCCACCATTACCCAAAATCTGCTGAGGTTAGCAAGGTACCTAAGATAGCCAGCAAAGAAATAAAATACTTTCTTCCAGTTCTAGACGACAGTGTTAGTTACCGTGTGGTGGGGATATCCAAGGTAGGTCAGTTAAGAGAGAGTAGCTGCTCGCAAAATGGCAGCGCTATGCCAAGCTCAAGAAGATGATATGTTCTCGAGGAATTTACACAAGAGGTTCAATGGACTTGTAATGATCAGGACAAGGGCCATTAGAGGGAAAGGCGCGTGGTACTGGTCACATTTGGAGCCAATCCTCTTTCGAAACCAAGACACTGGCACAGCCAAATCCCTTAAACTCAAGTGTAGCCTCTGCAGAGGTCTGTTCTCTGCTTCAAATCCTTCTAGAACTGCATCTGAGCATCTTAAACGTGGCACCTGCCCGGAGTTCCAGAATGGGGTTACTCCCAAGTTCAGAAAAAACAACCGTTTGTTGCCATCAGTTGCTATGATTCCTGCCCCTTGCTCAGCAGTCAAGCCGATTATCAACAGACCACAATTGACTCAAACACAAATAGATACAGCTTTGGATCTGCTTGCAGAATGGTTTTACATGTCCTGCGGTTATGTTTCTCTCTCAACCCTCAACCACCCTAAGTTTCAAGCTTTCCTTCATCAAGTTGGACTACCACAAGTAAACAAGGACTCTATCTTGGGGAGAAAACTTGACTACAAGTATGTGGAGGCTAAGTTTGAGTTTGAGGATAAACTTCATGATGCAATGTTCTTTCAGATGTCAACCAATGGCTGGAAAAATGAAGATCAGAAGACCTGCGCTCAGAGCGAAGCTTTTGTGAATGTTACCTTGAACCTTCCCAACAAAAGCAGTCTATTTCACAAGATGTTATTCCTCGGTACCACCAGCACACCTAACTCGACGGGCGTTAAAGAATTACTGAGCTCCATTATTAATGAGGTTTCAAACGGTGACGTTTTTCGGTGTGCTGGAGTTGTTGCAGATGTCGGCAATGTCATTAACGAGGCACTGCTGGAGTTAGAGTTACAGTTTCACTGGATGGTGAATACCACATGCCAAGCAAAAGCATTGAAAAACCTTCTCAATGATTTCTTCAAATGTCTTCCCATCTGTATACAAACAGCATCTCTTTGTCACAAACTGGTTCATATTTTCAACCCCCAGAAAAAATCTAGTAACAACATCATCTGTCTCAATCCCCAACAAACCTTTACCCATGACCAAACCTCTGCGGCCATATCTTCCATAAAGAATGTCGCCCGCATGTCATGCTCACTGAATGAAGAAGCTTCTCAGGTCCTACCCAATCAAGTTATCTCTACTGATCCACTAGATGAGGAATTACATGTTGCACTCAGAGATCCAAAGTTCTGGAGGGATTTAGAGTGTGTCGTATGCCTAATAAAGCTCATGACAACATTAATAGAGGAGATTGAAGAAGAAAAGCCATGTTTAGGACAATGTCTTCCACTATGGGAAGGACTGAAGAGTAGAATCAAAATTTGGTGTAACAGTTTCTCAGTTGAAGAAAAAACAGTGATGGAGTTGGTGAATATTCAACTTTCAAAAAACTACCATCAAGCTTGGGCAGCGAGCTATATTCTGGATCCTCTTTATTTGATTGAAGACAATTGCGGCAGGTACCTACCACCTTTTAAGTACCTTAATTCTGAACAAGAAAAAGATGTAGTAAAAATAATAACAAGGTTAACTCAGAATGAAGAAGAGAAACATCTTGCTTTAATGGAGTTGATGAAATGGAGGACGAAAGGTTTAGATCCAGTATATGCACAAGCAGTCCAGGCAAAAGAGAGAGATCCAGTCACTGGAAAGATGAAAGTGGTGAATCCATGTGGAAGTAGATTGGTTTGGGAGACTCATCTGACTGAATTCCAGGTGTTGAAAAAAGTGGCAGTGCGGTTAATTTTTCTTCAGGCAACAACAGGGAGTGTGAAAATGAACCATACATACTTCAATTTGCTTTGTGGGAATAGTAAATCAGGCAATGCTGCTTTTGAAAGGGCTCAAAAACTAATGTTTGTGTCATCAAATGGTAGATTGGGGAGAAAAGAGTTAACATACGACGAAGAAGAAGAGACTCTTAGGTTGCTGCAGTTGCAAGAGTGACAAGACCGAATCACTTGTTACTTAGAGGATTAATTTCCTTACGAATTTATCAAGTTTTCAATCAACATTATTATAGAGATTTTGTATGTTCTTTCTTTCTTTCTTCTATGGTAGTTAGAGGATTAAACTATAACATTCAGTGTTTCAACGGTCACTAGCTTATTAAAGAGACGAATAGGTTACATCCTAAATTGAAAAGACACAACTTTTCGCACAGTCACTTCCCAAGCGACACCCCCCACTTCCCAAACGACCTGGTGAGTCGGATGCCATGTATAAAACACGTTAAGGTATAGCGGTAATCGATTGAAAATATGGAGAGATCATATGCCCAGAGAACCTTTACTTTTCAGTCCGTTAATTCCTTGAAGTTCTCTAATGACGACCGGTCCAATATAGCCTTAATCTCTGTCTTCTTTCCAGGTAATCTGAACGTATCTTTCTCCCTAAAGAACCTCCATCTAAAAATTTGATTTGTTGCGTGGTTTCTTTTTGCTTATGCACAGCAGCACAGATCTTTTATACTGTTAAATTATTTGCCAGGAACCAAATATATATGAATCTTGCACCTAAAAAATTAACGTTTGAACTACTAACAACTTTTGTGACCAAGATATGGTGATTGGCATGATTTACGGATCACCAATACCTACTTCCTTTGGATACATAGGTTTGATATGAAAGTGACAAATAAGAATAATTTAGTGAGGATGAAAGAAGGAATAAGAACAGATAGAATCTCAGCAGCAAGGAAGAACAAACGGGAACCAAGCACCCGTCAAACAATCTGCAGCCACTGATTCTATATGACCAAAGACATCGGATTTACGTAATAATTTAGTGGTGAACTTCCTTGGTGGAAGTAATTTTGGAGTTCAGACAGCGGCCATATATTGGAACTATCAGAAAAGGTACTTTTACCGATCAAATTGTAATTCTCTTTTTGTAACAGAGTTCTGATATATAGGTAAGAAAATGATGAAGATAATGATTTTAAGGTGTTCTTGAGTTGTTCCAAAACATTATCAGAGTAACCGGCGAACAAAACATATAAATAGACAGTTGCCATTGGAACTCCTACTAACATAGCTTTGAACATGAATGGGTGATAATTGATTTGTAACAGAGATAAATAAGGTCCAAGTCACGATATGTAAAACAGGGATCTGGGCCGCAACTTTTGAAAGTTTTCTTGAAAATCGGTTTTGTGTATGGAACCACAAAAAAAGAAGAGAAGAACAGACACTGTGCAGGATCAAAACATCCCACAACACATTTATTAGTGTGTGAGACACAATTATTTCCTTAGCATACGAGGACGTAGCACAAGAGTGCTAAGATGTAGAAGTGCGAGAAAACTTAGCACAAGTATAAGGCAGAAGTTAACACGAGAATGAGACAATATGAGTTGTACTCCACTACATGTGAGCTGCAGAAGTTAACACGAGAATGAGACAATATGAGTTGTACTCCACTACATGTGAGCTGTCATCCACTATGTAAACACCTATATAAAGAGAAAGTCAGGAGAGAGAAAAGGGGGAGACATACTTTAGGAGAGGACACATTTTTAGGTAGAGAGAGAAACAAAATTTGTATTATTATTATCTCATTCTTCTTCCTTCATCAACCTAGAACTCTAAATACTCATTAATGGAGATTCTAAATGTAATACTCATGTAACCTTAACAATCATAGTAAAACCTAACCCCGTGAATGTAGAAATCTTGTGTCTATTTATATTTCTAGCACTTATATTGATAATTAGAAGACTTATATGATTACATCTAAAAATTATTGAAGGGGTGTTGGTTGTAGGATTTCTTGCAACTACATTTTGGCACTAGAAACACTACCTGCTTGTTGGATTGAAGAGGATTCAAAGAAATTAGCAATTGTTGGTGATAAATTCAACTGGATCTGTGAGCTACAAGGACAAATATGGAAGTTTTGGGAGAGATTTGAAAGTACAGAAGAAGAGTTGAAGAAATATCCAAGAAATCCAACCAAACTACATCAACAATATGTTTTTTACAGGAGAAATCTCTTCCACATATTTGTGATTATGTGTACAATTGTCCAGATCTAGGAATTTTCAAACAAAAATTTTAGAAAAAATTCATTACAAAATTAGTTTATGCTTTCTACGAAATCTAGTTCCCAAACAAAATCTTGACCCAAAACAAGTTTCGATTAGAGATTTACAACCAAGAAAACTTGTTTTACAAACTCACATATAAGATAAAGAAATAAAGGAAGGCGAGGATAAGATAAGAGGCAGTTGCTGTGATTTCTGTCATAAGCGAATACTAGAACAGATGGTTCGCGTGTTCGATTCTTCCTTCACACGTTTTATTTCGCACATTTTGATGAAGTGCCAAGGACGAATATGAGAATAAGTAAAAATTGTTGTGCATTAATTTTGCACAGAGGTTGCTGAACAGTTGGTTAAGGCGGTAGAGTGTACGTTCGTGGTCCTGCGTTCGAATCCCACCGAATGCATACTTCTTACTATTTTTACTAAGAGCGATAATAAAATAACATGTGCGAATCTGCAGCACCAACACAAACAGAAACTCGTACAGATGATTTGAGTTGGAAAAAAGAAATAATAGGTCACGAGTTCGAATTCGCACCCGAACATACTTTTATTCTTTTTACAAAGGGTTTCATTCTTTCGCAAACAAGAGAAGAAAGTCAATTTCCCACAGAAGAGAATCAGCACAGGTGGTCAAGCCAGAAGCATATAAGTTGGTTGTTGGACGATCGATTCTCATCGCACCCATACTTTTTACGAGTTTTATTCAGAAACTTAATTTGAGTCTCGGAGCACCCCCCATACTTTTTACGAGTTTTGTTCAGAAACTTAATTTGAGTCTCGGAGCAAGGGTGCATTTATATTGCACTCCGTTGGTAATAACAGAAAAATTCTGTTTGTAGGAACAAAGAGAAGCAAATCTCACCATCCCCATAGTGTATGAGACAAATGTATGCATTTCAGTTGGGATTTAAAGGATAAGAGACGCGAATAATACCACGTTCAGCACAAATAGGAACTGGCATAGATGGTAGAATGCGAAGTAAAGAAGGAGGATGTCGCACGTTCAACTCTCACCCAACTCATATTTTTTCGCGCACACACAAAATTTTCATATATTTTTGATATACAAAGAGTGAAGATAGTGATAAAGCAAAGTGCGGTTCCGTTCATTCACAAACAGAAGCTAGCAGAGTTGGTCAGAGGTGCAAATAATGAGTTTGACTTCGCGGGTTCGATTCCCCTCCCACGAGGTCAAGTTTCAAAAAGTAAACGTTTATTTTGCACAGAGGATGACGCATAGATGGTCAAAGAGTGGAAAGTGTAAGATACAGATCCCGAGTTAGTGTTCAAACTCCTACATGTTTTTGCAGAAATTTTCTAAAATGAGGTAATCATCCCATGAAACATACTAAGAAGAAAAGAGGCCAAGGATATAAATATCTTAATCAAAGGCGCGAGAGAAATAGAGCGCTACAACAACAAAAAAGAAAATCAAAGAAAAAGCAAAAAAATAAGGCCTTATAATAACACCTTAATAAAAGGCAGCAGAAATGATATTTATTATCAGATTGGCTAGGAATCCGAATGTGGCGTGCAACCTAGTTTGCATACATGCAAGAGGCAAAATGTAATACCTATCGCACGTCATATCCGGAGAAACCTAGAAAGCATGACTCAAAGAAAGGCTAAATGCAACCTACGTTTGGGTTAAATTCAACCTTAACTAAATACAACCCAATCAAATTTGTAATTTGCTAAATGCAACCTTCATTACTTTTAACAATTCTGTTATATACAACCCATACACTTTGACCGACTTAACGAAACCTTAAAAATTTAGTCTCTTAATTTATCGTTCTTCACCATCACGAGCAGAGAGGGAGCTTGTCTACTAGCTTCTCTTTCGCGAAGAAATATATTTGGAGAATCTGTTGAGAACCTCAAACTGCCATTCCCTTTTCTCCAAAACCCCTTCCATTTTCTCCACTAAAAAAGACAAGAAAATAAAACTCCCAACATCTTTTCTCAATATCATCTTTTCACTTTCTTGAATCTATTTTCATTTATGTCGCTCATAATCAATGAACGCAAGCATTGGCATCAACTGCCAGAAACTGTAATAGAAATTATCTAAGAGCATAGGGTCGACCAGACATAATTGACCGAAGTTGTTTAGGGTCGACCAGAATTCATTAACTCATGGATTTATATCACCCATACTTTGAAACAATATTGTCATTCGTAAAGAGTAGTTAAGAACAAAGATAACCAGAATTGACTGACTCTATGATTTAGGATCGACCATCACTGAATTATTGTTTTTACTTAATTTGAGTCGACCGGACCTGGATGACTCTAGAATAAATAAAAGGAAGTATGAAATGATAAGGTCCATCATTTATGATCGATCCTTAAGACCACAATTGATTTCATTCTGGTGACACTAGGCGCTTTAAGTCAACCAAAAACATCACAGTGACTTGGAGTTGGTATGTACATAGAAAATGATGAATTCAGTATGTCTTGATCATGCACAAAGTTTCTACTAACACCCTTGATTATCTACGCATTACCTACTAAATTACACACACTCGACTAGTGTTTGAGTAATAATTGATTTGGTGTAGAAGAAAAATGAAAAAAATACAATCTTACATTATTGAAAAATCGGTTAGTTACTTATTTTTGTTGAGTTATTTTTGGATTATGAGTTGGATTTGACTTGACTTTTTTTGGCTTGTATTTAGTTATTTTTAAAATAGAATAAATCAAAATTTTAAAAGTGGTATCTTGGTTGCATTTAACCCAATCATGGTTGCATTTAGTCACTCCCTATAATGAGACCTTAATAAAAGGCACCAGAAATGATATTTATTATCAGATTGGCTAGGAATCCGAATGTGGCGTACAACCTAGTTCGCATACATGAAAGAGGCAAAAAGTAAGACCATCGCACGTCATAGTCGGAGAAACCTAGAAAGCATGACTCAAGGAAAGGGTACACCGACCCCGGAACTTGAGTCATGGAGATTTGGGGTGAGAAAAACGATGATGCCCATCCGGGAGAGGTGCCTTAAATTTTCAGTCTAAGTTCTTAACCTTAGATTGGAAGACCAAGGTGAGAAAGTCTCTCCTAAGGAGTGCAGAAACTCGATCAGGGCGCCGAGGTACACGGTTGAATCAAGAGTGCCCGAGGCGTCTGGAGCGTACCTTGCTACTTTTGACAAGTCCTGACTATGATGGACTCGGTCCGAAGATACCCCACTTAGGATGGGGTCTTGTAACCATAAACCTCATCGGTAGTGAGATAAGAGACTGTGAAATCAACTGGTTGTTGAATTACCGGATGGGAAGAGCCATAACCTTAACCCGGTAGAGGTAAGCTTCCTTGAAGGGGCAACCAGAGGGGGAAGATAACGACTACACCCTCCATTAGGGAGCTGAATTGTGTCAAAAGACGACAATGTCATGGGGCTTCTACTCACGGGAGTACTTAGGCCTGTCGCATTGTCGCATAGATATATCCTGAAGAGGTAAAAATACAAGAGATGTTAAGGCAAGATCAATGGGTCATTACATGAAAATGTAAAGACCGCCTGCGATTTTTCCGCCCGACCAAATAGAGGCAAAGATAAGACCTCTACATAGGGAGGCGAGATAAGACCACACTAGACGCACATAGACCTATATATTATGATGATTATATTATTATTATGCAATTTTAATAGTGCAGGAATAAGGAAAAAGAAGCAACAATACAATGCGCTACGATGAACTAAAGATGGACAAAGAACAAATGTAAGTAACTCAAATTATCTATACATTACACTAGACGCACATGGCATAAGCATCACATAAGCATTACATGGCATAAGCATCGCATAAGCATTACATGGCTTAAACATCGCATACACATTTCATCGCATAAGTATTTTCGCTCAATTATTTCACATAAGCAATTTGAAGACATTATACTCAAAGAAGAAAGACGTGACGATCAATTCGCTCATCCAGCACTTTCTCAAGAGTTCTTCCCTCATAGATAAAAAACAGAGGCAACTATGTATTATCAAGAAAATAAATTTTGTTCTTTATCTTCTCGGTCAGAATCATTTCCAAAGAAGACGCTCATTCATGAATAACAAAAATTCTCACCAACGATGGATTAAGAGAAATAGAAGGCATGTAATAGAAATCACATCACAAAAGTTTCACATACTTCAAGGATTACTACTTCTTATACTTCTTCAAGGATACTTCATACTTCATACTTCTTATACTTCTTCAAGGATACTTCATACTTCATACTTCTTATACTTCTTCAAGGATACTTCATACTTCGTATACTTCGAAATGATAATTCATATATACTTCTCAATGCTTCAGAACTTCACAAAAGAATAGAGAAAAGTACGTACTTTTGAAGAAAAATGTTCTTTCACGTAGTTCCTTCATCAACAAATATCAAAGACTACTCCAACATCACGCATCTCGCACCAACAACTACAACAAAATGGATTCTTTCTTAAAGATCGCTCTTCAAGCGATATTCAAGAAAAAAGAGGCAAAATGTAGGATCAAAATATCGCACAACACATTTATTAGGTGTGCTAGATATAATTATTTCCTTAGCATACGAGAACGTAGCACAAGAGTGCTAAGATGTATCACAAGTGCGAGGGAACTTATCACAGGTATAAGGCAGGAGTTAGCACGAGAATGAGACAATATGAGCTGTACTCCACTACATGTGAGCTGTCATCCACTATGTAAACACCTATATAAAGAGAAAGGCATGAGAGATAAAAGGAGGAGACACACTTTAGGAGAGGACACAATTTTAGGTAGAGAGGGAAACAGAATTTGTATTGTTATTATCTTCTTCTTCCTTCCTTCATCAACCTAGAAATCTAAATACTCATTAATGGAGATTTTAAATGTAATACTCATGTAACCTTAACAATCATAGTAAAACCTAACCCCGTGGATGTAGATCACATTGATCGAACCACGTAAATCTTGTGTCTATTTATATTTCTAGCACTTATATTGATAATTAGAAGACTTATATGATTAGATCTAGAAATTATTGAAGGGGTGTTGGTTGTAGGATTTCCTGCAACTAGAACAAGAAATAAAATACATAAAGAGAGCTTATATAAAAAGTAATAAATCATTTGATATTTTAATTGGAAATCGTGATTAAATATTCAGTTTTGCGACGCCAAACAAAATATCTTACGGTATGATCAAAGAAAGAAACGATAAAAGAAAATATTGAATCCCAAATTTTTTGATATGTCAAGAAGGAAAGGTCAAGTTATCTCTGGTGAAAGACATTCACCCACTTTTGCAAGAACTTTGGACTAAAGGGCAACTTCATTTTGGAACAATATTTGACTACTGTGAACACGTAAATATCGATAGCATCCACGTGTTCACAAACAATAATCGCAGTATGCTCGGAATCATTACGGAGAATAAAGTAGATGTAAAATGGCATAAACATGATGACTCATCGACTCGGAGTCTTCGGGCTCGTCCTTGTCTAGTCATGAGAATGTAATTCAGCTATCCTTATGAACACGATGCATGAAATCATAGAGCATAATAACAAAAGTAGAAAGTAAAGTGCTGAAGTATAAATGAGACGATGATTTACGTGGTTCAGCACTAAGGCCTACGTCCACGGGGTTGGGGGTTTCACTATGTATTTGGAATTACATGGGTAGTCAAAATGAATTTGTGTGAAGACAGGGGGGAAATAGATCTCATACTTACTCTTCCTATTTCTCTCTTATATTCTCTTACTCTCAGTTGGTCGACCCCTTCTCTCTTAGTAGAGATGGGCATTTATAGGGATGATACATGGGGTCCACTATTAGAGACAGTTGCAACCTTATCTTCTTGATCTTTGTGTTGATCCCGCTGGTATCTTCGTTCTCGATCGAAGGCTCCATCGGTTCTGTATGGTTACGAAGGGTCACCTCCTTTTCTTCCATAGGTCCGCTGACACGTACCCTATGCCTATGGTATTTAATGCGGGTGGCTGGGGCGGTCCGATCTGTCTGACGCCCCTATCACATCTTCGTCAGTGGAGCTAATCTTCATCGTTGATCTTGGATCTGCCTCGAGATTGGATAAAGAAGATCTTTGGGTGCTCTTCAGTACTTCGCGGTAGCTCGTTCCTTCAGTGCTCCCTGATTCTAAGCCATTGGATCATTGTAATGATGAACAGATATAGGCGATAGAGGTCCCCTGGGTGTTGGGACGTGGCATCATATCTTGATGTCTCACTGTTGCGTGACTTCCACGTGCACTCCCTTTAACACGAGGCGGATGATGAATAATGTGTATAAAATTTACCCCTTTTCTCTCAGCTTGAAGTTGGTCAAAGTTTGGAGAAAAACCACCTTCACATTCATCTCTCCTCATTAACTTCTCCTCATCCTTGGCTCACGTTCCCACTATTGGCATTAACTTCCTCTTGATTTGTGGGACGATTTTATCTTGTTATAAATATGAGAGAAGTTGTAAATTCAATAAATTTTTATTCTTCTTCATTCCTTGTCAGTTCATAACTCTCCAGTCTCCCTGGATCTTCATTCTCTCCTCAAGTTCTTCTCTTTTGTTCTTTACCTCTTAAATGTTGCTGCTCCTGATTCTTTCTGTCACAACTTCGATCCATTCTGACAAGATTCTCTGAGTTAAGCCACTGTCACTGTTCTTCAATAGTCTCGATCCTGTCCATTTCTGACTGTCCAAATCGTCTTTTATCCAGGTATCGTGTTCATCATCTTGTTTTAGATTTTAGTTGATATGCATCTTTCTGCTGTTGTATCTCGGTTTTTGCGATGAAGAACAAAATATACAAAAGTATATATACTTTCCCCTGTTCTTTATCGCAAAAAATTAAGGCTTCTATGCTGGTTGTTGAAGCTTATTTTTGACAGTTATGACTGAATTAGGGTTTCTCGTTTCTGTTATTCTATTTGCCTCTGTGCCCCTGTCAATATTTCAGATGATCTGTGAAAGTTTGTAAAATCTAGATTTTTGATTATGTTCTTTATTTGATCTGTGGTACTTCTCTTACCCCTCGTAGGTATGTCTGATCGTCATCGGGTCTCATACCAAACTCCGCCATCGAGCCCCTACAGGTCTCCACATAGAATTCCTGATATATCTCCGCCGAAGGGTGGTCCATTTAAGTATACCCAACTCGATCCACGAGCACAAAAAGTTTCGCCATTTTCGGGTCCAAGGGTGGTTATTACGAAGAAAGGGGATCCACCGAAGGGGTCTCGGTATGCGGTTAATCGTCATGTGGCCCATCCCTCTTCCCAGCGTGTTGAGCCAAGAAATGTGTAGCACTCTTCCCCGCACCGTTCCGAACCGCTGAATGTTCAACCTCTTCGAACCATACCTCCTCAAGCCACGATGCCTCCTTCGGGGTCTAAAGATTCGCAATCTACTGCTGCGGTGAAAGAATATTTTTCTAAAGTTACTACACCCAAGGCTGACCCTCTCAGGAATCCACCGGTCAAAAGGAAAGGTTCGGATATAAGTCCTCCTAGGACGAAGGAACCCTCGTTGAGTAAAACTCCCAGCCCCGATACTGCGCCGGTCATACGAAGCATTTCGGTGGGAAAGAAAAAGGTTACTTTCAAGCATGTTGATCTCAAAGTATTCAAGGAGAAGCATGACCTCGAGTTCTTTGATGTTAAGTTCTATGCACCAGATGATGACCTTACCTATGACATGATCGTAAACTATAAGTACGATGACCATCATTTGCTGACTAGTGTGGGGGCTTTTGAAGCGGGTTTGATGATGCCCTTGTATAATTCGTGGGATTCCTTTTATTATGATGTTCTGGCCGAACGCGAAGGTTTTACTCATAATACTCATTGTCGCTCGGTAGTGCAGCTAAGTGGGAATTATCTTCGTACTTTGAAGGAGTGTTATCTTCGAAGCAAGGGTGAGACGATGATGACCTGCTATGTTCCCGATCTTGCTGAGTGAGATTTGTATACACCCGCAAATTTTAACGCTTCTTTTGGAGATTACGTCAATAGTAGAAATCGCAAGCCATGGAGTGTAGGTCTTCGTACGATTCCTGCTTCTCATGGTGAAGTTCGTCTTTTAAGTGAAGTGAGTGATTCGAAGCTTCGCTATATTCCTGGTACCGAAGGGACTTCTCAACAGAAGCTTTTTCCCAACCGTGAAAAGCTTAAGCGTGACCATAATTATGAATGGCATTCCACAGTCATCGAATTTGTTGGTCCTTGGGCTTATGGATGGGTGTCTGGTCCGCATGGATGGCATCATGTTGCTGGTAGTCAGCCTCGTGATAGCGCTCCAGCTCTCTATGGTGACTTCTGCCCCTGACGGTTGAATTTCGATGGTATGAACTTTGATTATGTCGTTGACGCTTCCGATGAAGACAAAAGCTCTGATGTTGTCCTTCTTTCGAAAGGTAATGCCGCTTCCAAGGTATGGTACCTTATGTTCGAAGGGTAATGCCGCTGCCAAGGTATCGTCCCTTATGTTGCCCCTTTTCTTCTTAGTTTGAGGTAACTCGAAGCATAGAGAAAATAGTTTTTGTACTGACATGTTGAGTATTATATCCTTAGGAAAAGAAGAAAAAGAATATAGGCGTGGTTCAGTCTTCCACTGCCCCTGTGGAGGAAACAAACATTCATGATGAGGTTAACAACCCCGTAAATGACGAGGATCTCGAGGATGGAGAAGATGTTTCCGATGATGAGGAACGAACAGATACCTCTCCTCCTAATCATGAGAAGGATAAAAACACCGGTGGTGGCGCCAACGAAGGGGCGAATGCCCCCAATGGCACTGGTGGGGATAGAGTTATGCCTGACACTCCTATGAATGATTTCCCTATAGGATCGGTGCAAATAGAGGAATGAGGATGCTGATCTTCAGCCAACAAACCCTACTCCGGAATTTTCTTTTGGTAAAATTCATTCCGTTGGGGGTCCAATGGATATTAACGCTGCCATGGGGCTAGTTGAGGAGTTTTCTTTGGTTTCGCCAAATGATGAATGATATGTTCTCGGGGGCGAAGGTGAGAAGGCCGCTGGTGGGAGAGTAGCTGAGGATGGTGGCGAAAAAGCAGTTGGTGATGACCAGGAGGAAAATTTAGGTGGTGATGAGACTCGTGCTAACGAGGAGACCGGGGCCAAGAAGAGTTCCCATGGTCAAGGGGATGTGGCTAACATTGGAACTTCCGCTGATGCATCTTCGGAGGATTTTGATAGAGCCATGATGCAGGGCGGTGATGATGCCACACTGGATTGGTTGATGAGGAAAAATATGATGTTTGTGTCGAACCCTGCCCCGGTGATACCTGGTGAGAAAAACTCTGATGCCTTTACCCGCCAAAGGATGCAGTTTTCGTCTCCCGATGAGGTTGCCGAAAGTTGGGAGAAATATTTGGGATCTACCTCTACCAGCTTACTGGTCGATCCCCCTTCTTCCATTGCTAGCATGATGGCTATCGCCGATGGGTACCAGTATGGTTATCCCCAACAGCGTGTCCTTGAAGTAAGTCATCGTTGATTCCTTCTTTTACTGCTGACATACCTCTTTATTGATAGTTATTATTTGTTCGTGATCATTGCAGATAATGAAAAGTGAGCATTGCAACCACACTTTGTACCAATTCTTCAAGGCGAAGTCCCTAAAGCTGGAGGCAAAGCTTCGTCATAGGGAAGAAGAGTTGAATGTCGCTGAAGTGCTTATTTACGCTAGGGATAAGGATATATTGGAACTGAAGAACCGTCTGAAGGGGAAGGAGCAGCTTGGAGCCGAAGAGGAGAAGCTTCATGTTGAACTTGCATTTGTTCGTAGTGAGTTGGAGAAGGCCCGTAACGATGCTTCGTCTTCTAAAGGTTTGTTTTCTTTTTCTACTCTCCCCTTCATCTCTCTCTTTCGTCTCCTTGGAGCGCTATCTGAGTCTCCCCGCCCTATCTTCAGCGGGTGATGTCAGAGAGTTAACATGGCTTCGAAGTGAGAGGACTCGTCAAGCTTCTCGAATTCAGGAATTAGTAACGAAGATTAAAGATGAAGCTGAGAAGTGGAACGCCCGAGCTGATGAACATAACGAACTGGAAGCACGGCATCGAGAAAGGCGGGAACAGATTGTCGATATGAAGAATAAACTTAACCCTGACCGTCGCTTATTTAACGGTGCTTTATTGTGGACTCGTGAAAATCTTCGTGAGGCCCATGAAATTATTTACCGCTTGGAAACTAAGGTGGCAGACTTGGAAGAAGAGTTGCATCAAGCCCGATCCTCCCACGATCCTGAAGTCCAGGGATATATACAACGACTTGTTCGGGAGAGGGACGATGCCAGATCTGAGGCTTTTTCCCTTAATAATGCTTTGATCGCTTCTCGGGCCGATGTTGCTCGTTTAGTGGATTCTGAGAAGGATCTTGAAGTGAATATGTACAGGCTTTCTAAGGGTATAGAAAAAATGAATAAATAAGTTGATCATCTTCGTCATTTAGACTCCATGAAACATGTAGAGTTGGATGAGTGTCAGTTTTCTCTTACTACTCTTCAGTTGGATTATAAGAAAATTTCAGAGGAGTATGATTTTCTTGACGAAGCTCTAGTTAATGAATATGAGATAGCTTCGGCTAGATTCGAAGGTATACATTTATTGGGTTGTGAGTGGTTCTGCGACTCTAGCCTTCTAACCCTTTTGTGTTTCCTTTTTCAGAGCTCGAGGGACAGTTTAACTTGCAAATGAGAAACTTGAAAATTATCAATCTTCCCTAGTATACCAGGAGGGTCAAACCAAGTATTTCGAAGGGGTGGCTGGATCTAGGGATGTAGAAGCGAAGGAAGCATCCCAGGAGGTGGCCCGCTTGTCATCTCTGTTGTCGCAATCCGAGCTCAAAGCTAATGTGATTACTCATAAGGCTCGTTGTCAGCTGGCCGAGGAGATTAACAAGACTTTAACCAAGATCGAACAAAACCTTCTGTAGGAATATAATATTGTTAAGAAGTATCCTCATCGTCCTATGCCTGAGCCATAAGACGGAACAAAAACCTAGGTTTCTTCTGTGGGAGACAGATTTATCCTTTGATAGACTTTTCTGTGTGAGATAGATTTGTTTATTATCAAGTCTGTGATTTTGGGATGCAACAACTCTTGGTTGTGGGTGAGATCAGCTAAGGGAATCAAGTGCGCAGTATCCTGCTGGGATCAGAAGCGTAGGAGTAAAACTGTACCTTGAATTAGTGGGAGACTGATTGAGGTTCAACTATAGTCCAGTCCGAAGTTAGCTTGGAGTAGGCTAGTGTATGTAACGGCTTAATACAGTGTGTATTCAATTTGGACTAGGTCCCGGGGTTTTTCTGTATCTGCGGTTTCCTCGTTAACAAAATTTCTGGTGTCTGTGTTATTTCAGTTTCCGCATTATATTGTTTATCTTTATAATTGAACTAATACAGGTTGTGCATTTAGATCATCAATTAGATCAATCCAACCTTGGTTGTTGATTATCATTGATTGATCCTTGGACATTGGTCTTTGGTACCGTCCAAGTTATTCCTTGTGTTTGATTAGACTCGCTGATTTATATTAGCTTGAGTAAATCAAAACAAGAGAGAGATATTAACTCCTTGAGATACTTTTACCTAGATTGAGTCTGACTGTCTAGTTAATTCTCTAGAAATTGTTTCGGAGTTAGTCCATACAGATTGCTAAGCGAAATATTGGGTGGTGTTTTAGACCCCCACTTTTTCATATATCTTCTCAAGGATTCTTGAACAGGTTCGAGGAGTAACCCAAACACTTCAATTAGCTCAGACCACCCACCTCTTAATTTAGGTAACAAAACTCGCTCGGGATAGTTACATAAATTCATAGATGTTACACCAGATCCAACTAGTTTCCTAACATTATCGAACTCGTGCTATTTATCCTGAACGCATACGATATCACTATCTGCAACAGATTTTCCTTTTTCTTTCCTGTTTCTTTTCCTTTGTCTATTTGTTTTGAAACTACTCATTTTTTAAAAATCGCTCTGGTCTGCTCTCCAGAGAAGGGAAGAAAGAAAAAAAAAATTGTGAATGAAAACTGAAGGGAATATGGGTATTTATAGGCGGTAGAGCACCGAACATGGACGGTCGAGATTAAACCGCTAGCGGTGTAAACTAGACCCGGCGATCGCTATGAGACCTTTGTACTTAGGATTATTTTAACCAATAGTTCATTCAATCTCCAAATCATAAATAGAATTTAAATCGAGGATTGTACAACGTTGTTGTTGAGTGGTACTTTTCAAACATGAGCTCTGCGAATCGGAGGAAAAATAGTTTAATCTTCGTAAACAACACACATACTTCAAAATCTTTTCAACTTTTCATACGATTACACTCTCTTAATCTTCATCTTCATGATTTAGTCTTATTTCATTTTATTTGACCTTTATGATACATTCATCTTTTTGTTTTTAAGTTTTTTATCTAAGTTTTTTTCTTCTTAAGTTTTAAACTGTTGATTCTCTTTTTTTTTATCTTGTTTTCTTCTTATGGATTGTTAATTTATTTTTGCAAAGACTTCTCTTTCTATCATGAAGGGCATTCGATATTGGACCTTTGTACCCAACTTTCTCCTTCTGCTAACTATTCTGTTACAATCAAATAGAGTATCGTCATATTATTCTTCAACAGTATTGCGTGACATCAAATTTATGATGGTCTTCAATAATATGTTTTAGTATTTTTCTCAGTTTAATCATGTATATGATTTGGTTACTTGCAACGAGTTACATATTAACTCAGTAGAACCGATCATTCACAGTCAATACAAAAATTTGAATTCTCACTATTCAATCTTTCCCCCTTTCACAATGCTGATTTTTTTCAATTATGAAAGCTGGCAGCCAGATTATTCGCAGTTGACCTTTTTCAAATTAAAAGCAGTTTATTTTCTCAAAAAAATATCTCAGTCCAGATTATCTATTTCCATTGATACAAAAGATCTATGATTCGTCATTTACTATGATATTATCACCCACTTTCACTCCTTAAATACAGATAACTCTATTCACCCTAACCACAATCCTGAGTCTCTTATTCTCCAAGAAAGAAACTTTGTGGAAATGGCCGAAACTCCTAATACCCAGATCTTGGCCATCACTAATAAAATGCAGAAGACAAACATTCGTGATATTTGTGCCTGATTGATGAGAAGTGTTGTTGGTTCAAAACAGGCTATCCTAACTGAAGCTCAGGAAAATTGTAGCAACACCTTAATTGGTAAGCTTTTTTCAGATGACTCCTTCGAAATTGAAGATGTAAGGAAGGCTGCTAAAGATATATGGAAAAGATACAAAACCAAATAAGTTCGCGCCTTAGACAGGAATATATTTTTATTCAAGTTTTATACTAAAGACACTATGGCTGCTGTGCTCAAGAAAGGTCCGTGGAATATTTTGAAGTGGCACCTGAATCTGAAAGAATATGACCCATCCATCAAAGTGCAAGACCAATTTTTCTCTCATCAAAAATGGAATGTTCAATCCCAATATCTTCTAATAGATCATCATTACAAAGCTGTTGTTAATGATGTTGTTGAAGAACTAGGAGAAAATATCTGGATAGACCCAAAAAACTGTAAACCAGGTAGATTACTGCATATAGATTTGTTTAAGCCTTTGCATAGAGGAGGTTGGTGGAACACATCTGCAGGAGGAGTTTCTTGGGTCTGTTATCACTAGGAGAGATAACCACATAAATCTGCCATGAGTTTTTTTGCATTGACCACAATGAAGATGAGTGTAAAAACACAGCAGATGATCTGAAGATTAGAGGCTATACTAATGAAGAGTACATTGCTTATTGCCATGAACTGGAAACTGCTTACGAAGTTGAGATTATTGATGATCTGGACTTATTGTTGCAAAGAATATGTGAAGCGAGTCTTAAGCGTATGAACAATACAAATGATGAAGACCATGGACCTAGTAGAAGACCTAAAAGATCAAGAAAAAATGAGTCTGATAATATCTCAGATCGCACTGAATCTTCTATTGGTGCAACTCAAGATGCTGATGTTCAAGAAAATATATCTGGGAAAGGTACTGGAAAAAGACCATTTGTTGTATCTACTGATGATATGGAGCACGACTTGATTGAAGAAGGAGAAATTGATGAAAAGGAGTATCTTCATGATGTGGAGAAAGCACCTGCTACTTTGGTAAAAAAATCTCATTATAATCATTTTATTTCTTTGTGCACTTGTTCTCTTCTTCTTAGTTCTCAAATTTTAAATAGTTATTCTTCCTTTTTCACTCATACAATTACGATCATGAAGATACTTAGTTGGAAGTGCCAAGGCTTCTTAGGTAGAGACACTAGATATCATCTTCACCAATTGAACATCTCCCATGCTCCGGATATTATTTTTCTTTCAGCAATTAAAATTAATGATGGCAGAATCATTAACCTTACCAACTTTTTAAATATGCCCAATAAAGTTTATGTTCCTTCCGTGGGAGCATCCGGTGGACTAATCATGTTATGGAAAGATGGTTTTAGTCCGAATATTGTTAGTACCAATGAGAAATTGATTAATGCTTTAGTGAATAATGACCCTAGTAAAGGCGATTGATTTCTAACAGGCTTATACGGTTCTCCATATAAAACTGAACAACTTAATCAATGGTCTGTAATTAATAAACTATGTAGAATTATTAATGTCTCTTAGGTTAATATAACCTTAAACCCCAATGATAGAAACTCTATATGGGCAAACCCAACCCTACCTGAAGTCAAATCTCTTATTAAAGACACTTATCTTACTAATTTAGGGTTTAGAAGCAAACCTTTTACTTGGACCAGTAATAAACATGGTACAGGTAAACATAAATCCAGAATAGATAGATCTCTAATTAATAGTGAATGGTATTTAGTCTCTCCAGATGCTCTCCTTACCCATCTTCCCCAAAATGGTAGTAACCATTACCCTATTCTTTTAGAGCTTTATAGAGTTAATAAGAACACAGGAAGAAACTGGAATTTTTTTGGGCACTGGCTACAAAATGATAGTTGTCATGATGAAATAAAAAATGATTGGTATGCTAACTATGCTGGTTTTAATGATTTTGTCTTGACTAACAAGTTATTGAATACTAGACATATCTTAAGCAAATGGAGCAAGGAAATGTTCGACAACATCCAACAGAAAATAACAGAGCTACAGTCTAAGATTACCTGTCTTCAATCATCAGACATTAACGGCAATAATACATCTGCAGTTATAAATCTTGAAAAAGATATCAATTCTCTTAATGACATGTTAGAAAGCTCGAACAGACAGAAAGCAAGAGACATTTTCTTCAACGAAATTGACAAGAATTCCAAGCACTTCCATGTTCCATCCAACAGAAGAGGATCGCGAAACAGAATTTATTCTCTTATTTCTTCAGATGGTTCTTGGTGTAATGATAGAGACTCAATTGTTGTGCTTCTCAGAAATCACTTTCAAAGCATAATGACAACATCTTCTCCAACAAATAGTGATTCTTTCCTTTAGTACATACCTACACGCATTACAACTGAAGACAACCTACAATTGGAAGTTGTTCCAACAGACAAAGAATTACACTTTGCTTTAATGACAATGGATCCATGAACTTCTCTTGGTCCAGATGGATTCCCCTCATAATTTTACCAATCCCAATAGCAGCTAGTCAAAGGAGATGTTTGCAGTATGGTTAAGTCATTCTTCCACTCAGGGTATATTCTAAATCAACTAAATAATACAAGAATTTCTTTGACTCCTAAAACTCAATCCCCAAGAAAACCAGAAGATTTTAGACCAATTTTCTTATGCAATACGGCTTACAAGATAATCTCAAAGATCATTTCGTTGAGAATGAAGAAAGACATGCCCAACATCATATCTCACATGCAGTTTGCATGTGTCCTAGGAAGACTGAATTCAGAGAACATTTGTATTGTTCAAGAGATTGTGCAAGCCATGAAGAGGAAGGAAGGCAAAGCTGGTCATCTTGCGCTGAAAATGGATATGTCTAAAGCCTTCGACAGGCTTGAGTGGACTTTCTTAATTAACGTCCGAAAGGAATTTGGGTTTGGTGATAAATTTTGTCAGTTGGTGCATCAATGTATTAGTTCCACTCAAATTGAAATTATGTTGAATGGTGCTCCTACTGCTCTGTTCTTTCCTTCTCGAGGAATCAGACAAGGTGGCCCTCTTTCGCCCTATCTTTTTATCCTAGCCATGGAATCATTCTCAGGATATCTTGCTTACTATGAAGATAACGACACGCTAACTGGTATGAATATCTCATGTTCAGCCCCTAAAATCAATCATCTTTTATTTGCAGATGACTGCATCTTATTTTGTAAGTCCAATCAAGCTCACACAAGTAAGTTGCTTCAAGTAATTAATCATTTCAGTAGCTGTTCAGGTCAGATAATTAATTTCAATAAGTCAGCTTTATTTTTCTCATCAAATATGGAGCCAACAGATATTCAAGATGTTAGTGGTTTTCTTCAAATTAGAGAACTAAATATTAAAGAAGAAAAATGCTTGGTGCTTCCCTTCTTTGTAGGCAGAAACAAAAGAATTCCTTTCTTTATTCTGGTGGACAAAATGGATCACAAGTTTTCAAAGTGGAATGCAAGTAATATGTCAGAGACATCCAGGTCAGTAATGATTAGAAATGTATCTAATGCAATTCCTATTCATCATATGACAAGCTTTAAATTATCAGATGTTACAGTCAAAAAAATGAATTCTTCGTAACAATCGTTTTGGAGAAACAAAAGATCTAATAAAGGTAAACACATTGTTACTTGGAGACGGGAAAATCATCCAAAGATAGAAGGTGGCCTTGGATTTCGTGACATGCATATTGTTAACAGAGCTTTACTCACTAAATCATCATGTAAGTTCTGTACTGACAAAACTTCTATTATATATGACAAAGTCTTTGCAAGCCAAGTATTTTGCTGATGGGAAGATATTTAACCTAAAGAAAAAAATACAATGCTACATGGTCGTGGAACAACATCAGCTCAGAACTTAAATTTGTGGAAAGATTTAGTTGTTGGAATATTGAAAATGGTAAGAACATTTTAATTTGGAAGCACAGGTGGATACCAGAAATTCCTACTCCTCCTCCTCCCAAGTTTGGGTGCATTCTTCATCACAACTATACCCATCCATCAGCTTTTCATGCAAGATTCTTCTTCTTGGAACATTAATTTACTCAATGAGTTACTTGAACCAGAAAACAATCATACATATTCTTCAGCTATCTATTCATCCGGATTGTGAAGATAGTCTCATCTGGCTTCTAGAACGGAGTGGTTATTTTTCAGTAAAGTCATCAAAATGTACGAAGAAGCTCATATAGCTCGGTCAGTTGGTCCACTTCTTCAAAAGATGTATATTGCACTGTGAAAGTTGCCTACATTGCCAAGAGTTCAACAGTTCCTATGGAAAGCTATCTCTAACCTTCTCTCTACTAAGGAAGCTTTGGGTTATAATGTGGTTGGTGATAACAATCTATGTCCGTTATGTGATCAACACGTAGAGTCTGCAGATCATCTCTTCATGTCTTGCACAGTTGCCAGACTTGTTTGGTTCACAGTATGGGATGGACTTCTAACCCTCGACTTAGTCTTGCAGACTGGATATCTAGCTGGTTCACTAATCATCCGTAATTGTGCAGGTGAACAACAAGGAGCAAGGTGTATCTTCTTGAAAGATCTCAGACATGCAGAACAAGCCGAATGCATGGAACTGTGGGAGGCGGTGAAATGGGCAAAGGAATTACAGCTAGCAAAGGTGCGGTTCGAGCTTGATACAAAATTGGTGATAAACGAAGTTAATAAAGATAATAGCTTTATTGACTGGAGATTGATCAACTATATTAAAGATATTAAGTTATTTTTTTTCTATATTTAGCTCTTGGAAATGTTATTACATTGGATGAGATATCTATGTTATGGATTGATTCTTCCCCTACAAAAAATCAGATTCCAGTTACTTAAAAACAGTTCTTATGTAATAGTTTAACAAGATGCAATATAAATTCTTCTTTGCGTTTCAAAAAAAAAAATTTAATCAGTTACTATAGAATTTTGAAAATACAAACAACCCGAAACCCGTTTGGCCTGCTTAATAGAGGCCTCGAAATAAGTGTTTGTACATGGCCTGACATGCTCTTTGAGTAATTGGTTATGAGGCCTGTCTGGCCTGGAGTATAAAACAGGCCGGGCTGCCTGGCGTGCCCAATTTATACCCCTAGATTTCAAGATAGGGTAGCTAGAAGAAAAAGAAAATGTCGCGCCCAAGTGAATGTCTAGTCCTGCCAGGATAAGAAACAAGCATATATACGAAAATTATTCTCTCTATTCAGCTAACTGTCTAATTCTGCCTCTGTTCTTCTTCTGAGTTCTATATATATACTCGCCTAGCAAGAAGCCGCCGATTTCGGCGATATGTATGATTATTGTGGACTAAACTTATTTGGCATTTCAAGGTTTTAGTCTTCGCTACAAATCTCTCTGCTTTGCGCTACAGCCATTTATCGCCCCCTAATATCCTGGCTACATGGGTGTTACAGTTGAATAACAAATGGCGATTATACATTTTTATTATTGGAAATGAGGAATAAGCAATCTGAACGAAGATGCTTGCTGTACCGGAGTATTTACCTCAAGTAGTGTACCGTGTGAGAGAGAGAGTGTGGGAGCCACTCCAACACTCACCCATCTCAATGCTAAAATCAGCAAAATTCACCTTTGGGTCTCTCTCGGTGCATTTCATGGGATAAAATCCGGTCAGTCTAGCATCACTCCAATCTGAAGGTCTACTGGCAACCTAAGGACATTTTCATGCAGTTGCCTATAAATTTGTCAGAAAAAAGATATGTTTCTAGATTCTTCTTTTTTGTTGCTAGTATTCCAGTCCCTATGTCAGTTTGGAGTAATAAGGCTTAATAAACTGTTTTCTCTACTTATTATAGTTGTTTCAGGTTTTGCATTCCAAATCTGACCACCTATAGAAGTATGCAGTTTGGCACAACTCCTACCCGGCATGGATTTTATGGTGCACTCCTTGGCGTAGGTTGTAGATGATTATTTGTAAGGTTGCATGTAACCAACATTACTGGTGCAAACTACAGTAAGATTCAAAAGTTGTAGGTCCAGCAGAATGGAAGGTGTATGTCTAGGCAAAGACCATAAAACCCGCTTGGTCGACCTTTCGATTTCCTGGTCGTAACCCAAAAACGGTTGGAAACAACTTCCGTAATTTGTTTACGGCTGGGAAAGACCTGGCCGTATATTACTCTGATAACCCATACAGAAATTGACTCCCAATTACGGCTAGATATCCAGGTCGTTTTTTGTGTCACGGTTATGACTCCAAACCGTAATTTTGACATTTTTGTTGGAATAACATAATCAAAAGAAGCATAAGAGCAGTAGATGAACAACCCCACAGTGTTACTTCGTGGAGTCTGGTTGGTTCTCAGGCAAAGCAGCGTGAAAAGCTGGTAATTCATTGTATGATTCATACAGCCAGGATAGAGTAGGATACTGAGTCTGCACACATTAAGCCATAACATAATAAGTAACTCAGAACTATATATGGTCAACCCATTTTTTATCGGCCAACATTACCCATTTTACAACTATCCTATAAATAAGAGGTTACTTGAATGTCTGAAGTTATTTGTCAAATCGGTCATGCTGAACTTCTGATATAAAATGGCTCATGGAACAACATGAGTTTAATGTATACATAGTTTAGGGCAATACCATGTCAATTTTAAAACGACTGACCGCTGCATGAATCTGGGGAGCTATAAACAGATCCTCCTGCAGATAAGCATCAATCCTTGAATGAATATCAATCATCTGCAGCAGAAATAACTGAAGGATATAGAAAGAGCTGTCAAATCAGAAAAGGTCAAGTACGATAGACAAACCAGGAAAATTTCATCTCCTGTGGCTAATTTTCCATGATAACCTCCTAATAACTTCTCAAGTGCTGAAACACAGAAGTACGAAAATTATCCTTGGGCCACAATATAACAATTGAAAGATTTGAAAGAATACTGGAAAATTGCTGATGGGAGAAGTAGAAGTTGTATAAGGAATGGAATACAGTCTTATCTTATAAGACCAATGAAGCCGTAAGCCTCGATAGAAAAGTCGTACACATGTAAACTGTAAGGTGTGAGGGGTTTCCCAAAACAAGACTTTCAAGCATTAAATGCACTATCTGTGAAAAACACCTGAACATCCTCTCATTTTACGTACTGTGACATGCTCTCGTTTTACGTATTGTGTGTGCATAAAGGACAACAAATGTTCAAGGGAGAACACACAGAGTTGAATTGCAGTATGTGCATAGAGGGTAAGAAAATGAAATACAGAGTACTAAGAAATTCTTTAAATCATTCTCAGATAACTGATCGTAAGATAGGCAGTCGCGGATGCGAGTCCATTTCCGATTCTGGACAATATACACAACTTTCTCTACGGGTTCCAGCTTTGAATAAAACAGGTTTCCCAATATAGGATAACTGACCCCAACAAATATAAAGAGCATTTTAAGGAGAAGAATTTTTGAGACCACATTAGCAGACAATTTTATGTCAGGTACTCAAGGGAATTATTAAGAATACTAAGTTTGATGTGCACTCCAGGCAAGTAGATAGACAAACCATGTTGTGTGACTTGGATAGGCTTGCTAAATTTTAATGCTCTAGAATCTAGACGAACATGTTGAGCCCCGGTATGTACCTGAACCCAGACCCACCCACACGAGAATCTAATAAACTCTCACCTCATTAGAAAGGACATAAGTTCAGAAGGCTAGGAAAATATCAATAACAAGTTACTGGCAAGAAACCTAACCACCTAAATCTCTTATAGATGTGGCTCTAGATAGTGATTAAAAGGCGAAATAACAAAATAATTCTAGCAAATTCAAGTACTTGTTACAGGTTATGGGTGATGAGAATAAATATATGGATGACAGTTTACCTGCAAAGCCTTTTCCTATGTGCTGTTGAACCCAAGGAATCTTCTCGTCCTCATCGACTTTTTCCCCAATATATCTCTGGAATTGAGAGAGCATCAGGATTAAAAAAGGTGCCTCAGAAGTTCAGGAGGAAGGGGCTTCCAGAGGCAAGTCAAAAGGCAGATTCAGAAATTAATACATACTAGGATAGCAAGGTTCTGCAATGGCTGTATCCCCGAGCCAACAATATTCGCCGCCTAAGACCAATTGATAACAATGAAACATATCAATACCAGATTCAAATAGCAAGAATGAAAACAAAACTCCAAAACGGCCACAGTTGAATATATGATTTTTGAAATAGAAGCAGAAATGTGCGTTCTGCGAGAATTAAACCAACCATGTGCTAGGAACTACAAGTTACTGACTAGAACAATCATTGGACTGCAGATAAATTCCCATTACATAAACTTCTACAAGTTTTGCATAGAGAATTTGGCATTTGTAACTTGTTTAGCCATGCAAATCTTGTGTAGATATTGAGACAATCTCTGATTCCCCATCTATAAAAATGGATGGCGTGGCAACAAAAATTTACTTTTGAGGATCAGTCCTTAAGTAAAAGTTGGAAGTGTTCTCGTGAGTTAGAAAATCCAACCCTAGGTTGATGATTCTACACTAAAGACCAATAATATCTGCAATTATCAGTGACCAAAAGGAGAAGAATTGGCACTTTACTTGGTAATGGACGGCTTTTTCCTGAAGGTTCGTAGGCAAAAGTGGATGCTGAGGGTACTTCTCTTCCAAGTACTACAAAATGCAAAAACAACAATTAGCACTTCAGATGAAACATAATAGTAGTAATAGTCAAATGAAGCAATCACCCACCAAGGAATTTTAACAATTAACATACCAGTAAGATAGCAAAAAGAATCGGAAACTAATAAGTCCCCATCCACCAGTGCCGGCACATAACCAACAGGATTCACCTCCAAAAACTCTACACTCGGATAATATAATAGTTTAGAAGCCAACAAGCAAAATACAGTGAGCCAATTTGAGTCCTATTTATGATAAATGTTTCTTACCTGGACTCAACTGTTCTCCTTTCAATAGGTTGACTGCCTTGTACTCATAATTCAACCCTAAACAAGAAGGTGCCCAAATTATGAATACTTGAACTTTCAGAATCAATCAAATACTAGTGTAAATTTTGCAGAAAATGACAAGAGAGATATCATTTATACCTTTCAGATGAAGGGCAAAACGAACACGAAAAAAACAAGAGCTCCTGAAGTATGAATAGAGCTTCAGTGTTGATGGTTGTTGTTGGGATAAAGATGGACCCGAAAAATGAAATTTTCAGAGGGAGTGAGATGAATTGCCATTAATGGTGGTGGTGGTGATAGCTCGGGAAGAATTGTGCTTCTGGATTCTCCAAAAGATATGATCAGTGAAGTAGTCAAAATTATCGGTTTTACCGACTTTTTAGATCTTGTATTCTTGTTTAGTCAACCATAGATTTTTCAGAATTTTTTAACCTCAAGCATGAGCCGCCCAAAAAGAACATTATATGGCATTTGCTGCACTCGCAAGTGGCCCCCAAAATAACTGGATAACCTAGGAGCAACGTAGGAAATCCTGGATGTTTGGTCTCGTCTCGCCGGGATTATACACCTGGACAGTTTTGTCTGGGTGAGATTTTTGGTGAAATCTTGAAGGGCTTGTTTAAAAATTGGTATGTCTATTGTTAAGACCATCTCCGACCATTTGTGTAACGGGAAATATCATCTCCTATCTATGGGGTTGGGAATTCCCCAAAACTTTCATTCCCTACCCCTGGTTGTATGAAACTGGCATGTTTTTTCAGTTATTCTTAGAACAATTGCGGTTATTCAGACTCTCAGTCATTTCTGCACCGTTCACTGTGTTTTCTGTTTGGATACTGAGATTATTCTCAGGCATAACAGTAGAAAGATTAAGATGGATTTGAAATCTTAGGAAAAAGTCTTAGGTACTCGCATTTTGTGAAAAATGATGAAAACATTTTCAGGTCCCAAGAGTTTTTACTAATGATTTCTCTTGTCTGTCAATTTTACATGCTGTTTTTTCCTTCAGAAACTTAAATTCAATGTCTAGTGGCTTCAGGAACAATTAGAGAGTGAAAATGAGCTTGGTGAGATGCAGAATCTGAAAGGGGAGGCAATTGGAAATGTGCTAAAATAGCAGAAATGCAGCTGAGTGGAGCAAAATGTGTTAAACAAGATAACAGTACCGATTTATTCATTATTTATTTAGTATCATACAGAATATTCTGCATCTTTGACAACTGCATTTATCTTCCTTCCCTAACCAAAAGGTTACACTTCTGGAAGAAAAACATGACAAAAGAAGCGAGAGAGCAGTAAATGAACAACCCTGTGGTGTTACTTAGGGGCATCTGGTTGGTTTTCAGGCAAAGCAGCGTGAAAAGCTGGTAATTCATTGTATGATTCATAGAGCCTGGCTAAAGTAGGATACTGAGTCTGCAAAAATAATCGAAGAACAGAAAAAACATGTTTAAGTCATGATGTAATTATTAGTACAGAATTATGGTCAACCCATTTTTATTGATGAACATTACCAATTCTAAAACTCTCCTATAAACAAGAAGACGTTACTTGAATGTCTGAAGTTAATTTATCTAATCAAGGGTATACGCCATCATGCTGAACTTCTGATATTAAATGACTTGAGGAACAACATATGAGTTAAATGCATATATAGGTTAGGCGATACCATGTCAATATTGAAACGAGTGACCGCTGCATGTATCTGGGGAGCTATAAACAGATCCGCCTGCAGATACCATCAATGCTTGAATGAATATCAATCAGCAAGTGGTAAATACATAGAAGAGTGAAACATGCAGCGGAAATAACTGAAGCATATAGAAAGAGCTGGCAAATCAGAAAAGGTCACGATAAACAAACCAGGAAAATTTCATCGCCTGTGGCGAATTTTCCAGCATAACCTCCTAGTAACTTCTCAAGTGCTGAAACATAGAAGTACAAGAGTTATCCTTGAGCTACAATATGAAAGACTTGAAAGAATACTGGAAATTTCCTGATGGCGATGTAAATGTTGTATTAGGAATGGAATACAGTCTTGCCTTATAAGATGCTAATAAAGTGGTAAGTGTCGATAGAAAAGTCATACACATGCAATTGCAAAAACTAATCTAGTTACTATAAGGTGCGAGGGGTTTTCAAGAATTTGGAGCATGTAAATGCACCATCCGTGAAACAACAATTGAAGTATCCTCTCATTTTACGTTTCTGTGTGTGCATAAAGGACAAGAAATGCTCAAGAGGGAACACGAAGAGTTTAATTGCCATATGTGCATAGAGGGTAAGAAAGTGATAAATAGAGTACTAGGAAATTCTTTAAATCAGTCTCAGATAACTGATTGTAAGATATGTCGTCGCGGATGTGAATAAAACAAGCATTCCAACATAGGACCATTGACCCCAACAAATAGCATATAAAGAGCATTTTAAGGAGAGGAATTCTTGAGACGGGATTAGCAGATATATTTATGTTAAGTACTCGAGGAAAATTTAAAAAATCTGTACTACCACCAAGCTTGGATAGGCTTGATAAATTTATGTTAAGTACCCCAGGACAGTATTTAGACGATCCATGTTGAGTGACTTGGATAGGCTTGATAATTTTTAATGGTCTAGAATCTAGACGAACACGTTGAGCCCAGGATATGTACCGAAACACACAGCGACCCGCACCAGAGTCCAATAAACTTTCACCTCATTAGAAAGGACATAAGTTTAGAAGGCTAGAAAAATACCACTACAAAGTTAACCACCTTAAATCCCTTATAGATATGGCTCTAGATAGTGATTATAGGCGAACTAACAAAATAATAGTAGCAAATTCAAGTACTTGTTACAGGTTATAAGGGTGATGAGAACAAGAAAATGGACAGCAGTTTACCTGCAAAGCCCTTTCCTATGTGCTGTTGAACCCAAGGAATCTTCTCGTCCTCACCGACATTTTCCCCAACATATCTCTGGAATTGATAGAACATCAGGATTAAAAAAGGTGTGTCTCGCAGCCATGCCATGTAAAGTTCAGGAAACAGGAGCTTCAGGCAAGTCAAAAGGCAGATTCAGAAATCAATACATACTAGGATAGCAAGGTTCTGCAATGGCTGTATCCCCGAGCCAACAATATTCGCCGCCTAAGACCAATTGATAACAATGAAACATATCAACACCAGATTCATATTCAAGAAAAATAGCAAAAATGAAATAGATCTCAAAAACCGCTGCAATTGAATATATGATTTTTTAAATAGAAGCAGGAATGTAAGTTCTGCGAGAATTAAACCAACCATGTCCTAGGAACTACAACTCAGTGACTAGAGCAACCATTGGACTGCAGATAAATTCCCATTACATAATCTTCTATCAATTTTGTCTAAAGAATTTGGCATTTGTAACTTGTTTAGCCATGTAAATCTTGTGTAAAAATTAGCTATGCAAACGGATGGTCCGACAACAAAAATTGACTTTTGAGGATCAGTCCTTGTGTAAAAGTTGGAAATGATCTCGTGAGTTTGAAAATCCAACTCTGAGTTGGTGATACCACACTAAGGACCAATAATATCCACAATATCTGCAATTATCAGTGACCAAGAAGAGAAGAATTGGCACTTTACTTGGTAATGGACGGCTTTTTCCTGAAGGTTCGTAGGCAAAAGTGGATGCTGAGGGTACTTCTCTTCCAAGTACTACAAATTGCAAAAACAACAATAAGCATTTCAGATGAAACATAATAGTAATATCCAAATACAGCTAACACTATCAAAAACTTGCAATCACCCCAGTAAGGAACCTTAACAATTAACATACCAGTAAGATAGCAAAAGAATCGGAAACTAATAAGTCCCCATCCACCAGTGCAGGCACATAACCAATAGGATTCACCTCCAGAAATTCTACACTCGGATACTGAAATAGATTAGGTTGACTGCCAACAAACAAATTACAGTGAGCCAATCTGAGTCCTATTTATGATAAATGGTTCTTACCCGGACTGAACTGTTCTCCTTTCAATAGGTTAACTGCCTTATACTCATAATCCAACCCTAAACAAGAAGGTGCCCAAATTATGAATACTTAAACATTCAGAAGTTTTAATTGATCAAATACTAGTGTAAGTTTTGCAGCAAATGGTAAGTAAGATATTACTAATACCTTTCAAATGAAGGGCAAAACGAACACGGAAAGAACAAGAGCTCCTGAAGTATGAATAGAGCTTCAGTGTTGGTGGTTGTTGGACTACAGAAGAAGTTGTTGTTGCCTCCTGTAATAAACCAAGAAAGAAAATGTTAAGATAGATGGACGGGGAAGTTGTGAATTCTGAGAGTGAGGTGAATTACCATTGTTGTTGGTGGTGGTGGTGGTGGTGGTGGTGGTGGTGGTGGCGCAGGAAGAATTGTGCTTCTGGATTCTCCAAAACAGATGATCAGTGAAGTAGTCAAAATTATAGGTTTTACCGACTTTTTTAGATCTTGTTTAGTCAACCATAGATTTTACCGATTTTTTTAGTCCCAAGTATTTTTTTTTTTTTCTTTGGCAAGTTAAGTGCATTAAAAAGAATTAACTTAGGGAGTTAGTAACCCTTATATTTCCGAGAGTAGAGCCATCGAATGTTGAGTTATTGGAAAGCACTCTAGCATTTGATTTATCTACTTCTAAAGCAGACAGAATATAAGAAGGGGGGACAGTTTCCCAGCTAAGAGCATTGTTAAAAGATTTGGCTTCCTTTGCCAATATATCTGCCACATTGTTTGCCGTTCTTGGAGCAAAATTAAAACCCAAAAATTTTTGACAGGAATTGAAAACGTTTTTAGCTTCATCCAAAATAGACTGATTCTGCCATTCCAGTTGAGATTCTCTTCCATTCAGGTAATCAAAGAGGTTTTTGCTGTCTCCTTCCACTGAAAAATTTGCCATTCCTTTCTCAGTTGCACATTGCGCTCCTTGAAGCAACCCTAAGGCTTCCGCTTCTTCAGGGATAGAGGCTGTGAATGGTCCTGCTCGGCCTGTCTTGAAGTCCCCTACATCATCCCTTACAATTAAAGAAAAACCTGCCGACAAATTCAACGAAATCCAAGCTGCATCTATATTAATTTTAAGTTGAGCTTTCACAGGAGGAAGCCAACCTTGCTTCTTAGTTTTATGAAGGGTTGATAGGCTTTTAGGTATATCATCCTTGTACTAATAGTCTAAATATCTTTGTATTTCTAAGCATAATTGGACACTAGTCTGCTGTTTTTGTTCAAATACCCTATTACATCTTTCTTTCCAAATAAACCAAGCTTTTGTCAAGATAATTTCTATAGGAAAATTAGGATCTTTTTTTGCCTAACCACACCTTGCAGATATCTAAAAAAAGATGTAGAAGTGTGTATGTTAAGAGTCACAGGGAAAGGTTCTTCAGCCCATACAGATTTAGCATAAGGGCAAGATATGAACAAATGTTCTACAGATTCTACCATATTGCATCCAAAAGAGCAATTGGGTTGAACATCTTCCATAAAGGCAGAAAGTTTCAGATTTGTAGATAGAGCATCTTGCAGACATTTCCAGATAAAGATTTTAATTCTTTGTGAAACATTGAGATCCCATAAGTTTTTCCAGAATGAATCTGGTTGTCCTAGATTGTAGTGGTTCACTGTTCTTTCAGTGAGTTTATTGTACATGGATTTCACTGAAAAAACTCCAGATTTTGTGAGAAGCCATCTAAGAGTGTCAAGTTTATCTATGGATATCCTAGTATTTGTAATTTTCCTAGCAATATTATCAGGAAACATATTAAAGATTAAGGTTGAGTTCCACTTCTTAGTGAGAGGATCAATCAGGTCATTCACAAGTGTTAAGTGAGAGTTACATGTTGTTCTAAAGCTACTTAGATTGGACTCTAAGTTTGTTATCCATCTATCAGTCCAAATATTAGTATTAAGGCCATCTCCAATTTCCCAAATGATATATTGTTCAATAAGATGAATGCCTTTGCTAATGCATTTCCAAATCCAAGAGCTAGTTGAGAGGATTTTGGCTTTGAAAGTAGAGCTATTTCTGAAATATCTAGGCTTTAATTGTGTTACCCAAAGAGCATTGGGTTCTGTTAACATTCTCCAAGATAACTTAGTTATCATAGCTAGGTTCAAAGTATGAGCATTTCGAAATCCTAGACCTCCTTTATTTTTTGGATTACAGAGACAAGAATAGGATCTGGGATAGTATCCCTTGTAATCTGTTTCCTTGCCCCACCAAAAATCCCTCTGAATGGAATCAGTTTTGTTAGTAATTTTCTTTGGAAGAATGAAGCAACTCATTTGGTAGCTGGCCATGCTTGCCAAAGAAGATTTGTTAAGGATTAACTTACTAGTTTGGGGTAGGAGTTTACCCATCCAAACATGGATTTTGTGTTCCATTTTCTCAATCAAACTCTTAAAGAGTTTGATTTTAGCTTTACTTATGAAAAGAGCGGTTCCTAAGTAAGAATCTTGAGGATTAATTTTCTTAATTTTCAGTATTTTTCTAATCATTCTCTGGTGTTTAGGTTGGACTTTTTTACTGAAAAAAAATCCAGATTTGTCAAAATTAATTAACTGTCCAGAAGCCTTGCCAAAAGAATCAAGCAAAGATATAAGATTGTGACATTCTCTAAAGTTAGCCCTAATGAACAGAAGGCAAGCATCAGCAAAAAATATGTGAGAAATTGGGCCATTCTTAGGAGTTATCTTAACCCCATTTATGAGTTGTTCTTTTTCACCAGCTAGAAGTAATCTAGAAAAAATTTCCATACAAATAATGAACAGGTAAGGAGATAGAGGGTCTCCTTGCCTAAGTCCCCTAGTGGGCTTGAAATAATCACCAGGACAGTCATTGAGTAAGACTGCAATGGAAGTTGTAGACACACATTGATAAATGAGGCTACAAAAGTTATTATTGAAACCAAAGGCTTTCATGGCTGTGATTAAGAAATCCCAATCCACTCTATCAAAAGCCTTTGACATGTCAATCTTGATTCCCATTCCAGCATGCTTAATTTTCTTTTTTTGAAAGAATGAATTATCTCTTGGGCCATTATGATATTGTCAGAGATCTGTCTTTTAGAGAGGAAGGCAGCTTGGAATGGGGAGATAATAGAGTCAAGAAGAGGTTTAGTTCTATTAGTTAGAATTTTAGCTATAATTTTGTAAATTGTATTATAAAGGCCAATTGGTCTAAAGCCACTAGGGTCAATAGGATGCCTACTCTTAGGGATGAAAAAAAGAAAAGTTTTGTTGAGATCAGGGTGCGTGACTTCTGATTCAAAGAAAGATTGGATAGTAGACACTACTTGTTCTCCCACAATTTCCCAATTTAGTTTAAAAAAACTGGCAGGAAACCCATCAGGTCCAGGGGACTTGTTGGGTTTCAGTTTTTTAATAACTAACCATATTTCTTCAGCAGAAGGTATAGAGTTTAATAACAAATCATCCTCAATAGTAATACATGGAGAAATGTTAGTAAAAATATCAGGGTTGGGTGAGGGGAGAGGAGATGGAGCAGAGAAGAGGTTTTGGAAGTACTTATTAAGAGATTTTTGCATTTCATCTCTTTTGAAAGTGATTTCCTTGTCACTCCTTCTAAGACATTCTATATTGTTCCATTTTCTTCTCTTCATAGTCTTAGTATGGAAGTATTTGGTGTTTTTTTCTCCCAAATGGACCATGTTATCCCCGGATTGCTGCTTTGCTATGGCTTCCTGAGTGGCATAGAGGTTTTCTAGTAAAGATAGCTTATCTCTGATTTTTTCTTCCTTCTTGTAAACATAGGAGGAAGTATTAAGATTATTCATTTGGGACAGGGTATGTTTAATTTTTTTAGAAGGGAGGCCAAAAATATTTTTCTTCCAAAAATCTAGATTAGTTTGAACTGTTTGAAGATTCTGAATCAAATATTGTGTTGGGCTTCCTCTAATAATATGATCCCAAGAATCCTTTATAGTTTGGACACATGATATTTCTTTTTGTCAAGTATCATAGATAAAGGTGTAGGTATATTTTATGCTATCAGTGACAAGGTTTAGGGAAATAGGGCAGTGATCAGATCCTGCTGCTACAAGATGAGTTAGTTCAACATTACTGAAATTGGAACTCCGTCTACATTATCTACAATCCTATCAAGTCTTTCTTGGATGTTAGCATCCAATTCTCTATGGTTATTCCAGGTATAAGCATAACCCTTAAATCCTAAATCAAGAAGACCAGCATTAGATAGAACATTTTGATAACAAAAACTATCAGAGTTCTTGAAAGGTAAACCTCCCAATTTATCTTCTTGGCTAAAAATCATATTAAGATCACCTAAAAGAACCCAGGGCATAGAATTAATGTCAACTTGTCTAGAAATATCAGTTAAAAAATTCCAAGCCTCTTTTCTATTATGAGGATAGGGACTACCATAAAAACAAGTAAGAAGCCATTTTTTTGACTCAGGATTAGTTTGAACTAGTACATTAATCATATTTAAATTCCATTGAACTATTTCAAATGAAAAACCATCTACCCAAGCTAAAGCTAGTCCTCCTGCTAATCCTATTGGGTCAACTATGTGAATGTTGGGATAATCTTTAAGAAGTATCTTAACTAAATGTTTCTTGGATTTGGTTTCAGAGAGAAATAAGATTTCAGGTTTATCACCATTTATCAATTGATTAAGATGGTTTTGAGTAAAAGGGTTTCCACAACCTTGGGTATTCCATGCAATGATTTTCATGATTTGAATTAGAATACTGATAGACACATTTTTGTGTCTAAGTTGTCCTCAATTTTTTGTATTGTTGGCACTCGATTTGTACTTATTATGGTGTTTTATGTGTTTGTAGGCATTTTTGGGAAATAAACATTTGTGGAAAATTCGGCTTGAAAAGTTGATTTTTGGCACCCGGAGGACACGTGTTATCCGGACTCCCAATTTTGGTTAAGGGACACCCGAATTACTAAGGGGCGCGCAGCTTCTAAGGGGCACCCAGTTTGTTATTTACACTCCAGTGCTATCAACACCCCGTAGAGGATAAGGGACGCTCCATCTTCCTCACGTACAAAAGAGAATTTTTGGCGGGAAAACCACCTTCAACTGCGTATCTCTGGATTGAATTGTTGGAGAGATGTTTTTGGGGATTTTTCGTTGCTATGGTTTGGGATACACCTGTTTAAGTCAAACAGGATTGGTAATAGTCATCGAAACATAAAAGGATAAGATCTTTATGGGGTTGCAACAAAACAGGGAGAGAATACTTATGGAGAAAGAACTACTCGGGAGCTTCTATCTGGAGTGTGTCATTAGTTTTTTTCCCTCCTTATGATCGTGTTTGAATGATTCCCAGCTTACAGACGTGTAACCAAGACAAGGATGGAAATAATTCTCAAAACAGAGAAACATGTGCACGGAAAGAGATGTTCACGGGATTTCATGGAATTTTCTTGGGCCGGCGTGTGTTTGAATATTGCAGCAATGGATATTCAGCTTGTTTGAAGGATGCAGGCGCGTGTAACTGATAAAGTTTCCTTCCCTTCAACAAACAGGGTAGTTAGAGTTTCGGATATGCATCGGATATTCTTTCCTGTATTTGGATGATATGCTTTGATTGGGGAATATTTTGTCGGAGGATTTCATTATTTGACAGTGGAGATACAATTGACAACTCATCTAACAGCAGAGAAACTCTCCCGTAGCTGGCAGTTAACGCATGCAGAGGAAGATAATGAAAATATTCCCGTGAAATTATATTTTATTAATTGTGAGATTTTTGTGAGTTATTACGAGAGATTTTGGGGAGTTGTTGAGTATAAATAAGGTGCTGGGATGTCAGAGAAGGGTTATGGAGAGTTGGGGAAGAGAATAGAGAGCTACAGAGAAGAGATTGGACGAGTTGCAGAGAATATTTTTCTGCTGTTGTAGAAAACGAAGAACAGACTGCCAAAGACAGTCGTAAAAAACTGTCGTTCATGTTAAGAGATAAGACTGTCTTCTGCGACAGTTACAATTATTCTTCGTAACACTTCGGTTTGTAACAATTATAATTGTTACAAACCCGGTTTTAATTGTTGTTCCTCCCTTTTCATCCTTGTAAGCACCTTTTTGAGCAATGAAAAATTCCTTTGAGTGTGTTTTCACCATGAGAAGCTAAACCCCACCACCGGGACAACGGAGGAAGCAACTTTTCATGATTGTGGTAAATGAATTAATTCTTTTATTGACTTTTTGCACAGATTTGATTGCTTTATGATTTCTATTAATTACTTGTTATTTTGTTAGATGTCGCATGCTTAGTTTTAATTAATTCAGATGCGTCATGCTTTTAACTTACAAATAATATTTTCCGAAATCTATTTTTGGCAAAGAACTAGAGTCACAACTTCTTTTGTTTGAGATATATTGTCTAGAGTGAATGACTGAACCACAACAATATGAAAAGTAGTGAAATCCCGAGTCTCGGTCTCTCTTCATCCTGTGACAAATTTTGTATATATATTTTTCCTTATTTTCTTTATTAAGTCTTAAAACAAATTCTCAACAAATCTGAGTGAACGAATCATCTTACTACAACATCATTGAAAAATACCATCAAATACATCTAAAGGAATACTAAATAAAAATAAGCACAGTACTATTTAAAATTGCGAAGGCAAAAGCAAAGTGATTCAAATTGAGGAAGTAATTAGGAATTTAGGGTTTTAGGAGTACCTGGATTTCGCCTTTATGCTAAGATGGAGAGTTAAGGGAGAAGGGAATTGGGGAGAACCCATCAATTGCTTGATTCTGTTCTTTTAAATTAGAGCCATACTGATCAAACTTAAGCTAAATGTCTGAATCAGTTACCAAAATTCGAAGCCCTTCAGAGGATGAAGAGGATGGAAAATCTGGTACTGAAATCTTGAAGGTCGAATTATGCATAGATGTAGGAAATGCAGAACTTGAATGCATGCTGACTTGAAATATTAACATTTTCAAAGGGTGCAACGGATGATGATGCAAAAGACTAAGAAGAGTTGGGAGAAGCAAGATGTTCTTGTGCATCTTCAAAAGGAGGGGATGAAAATGAAAGCCTTCTATTAACTACCTTTTGATCCGTTTCTTGATCAGTTCTAGAGATGACCGGGATATGAGGAATGGGTTCTGGTTCAGTATTGAGAATCGGTTCCTCGATTGTCTGATCCATAGAAGTTAAAACTCGACGAGTCTCAGAGTTGCCCGAGTTTACTGAGTTCATCGAATACGAGCTCTCGCCGTGAATAGGGATGAAATTTTGAGGTAAGTTAAAGGGATAGGTTCTTTTGCCTAGGATAGATGCTTCAGGCATGTCTTCATCATAGATTACTGGTCCAAGAACCTCATAGTTACGATCTTTTTGAGCTAGTGAAGCATTATGATGCTCCCCTAAAGGATGAACTTCCCCAAAAAGTGCCGCAAGTGTCTCTCTATTACCTGGGATATTTAAAAAGTTCTCTACTGGCTGTCTGGCTCCATATTACCATGGGCATCTGTGGTATCTTGAGGGTTCCAGATCTGAATAGCAGTATTGTCTAACCAGTAAATATCATCCGCAGGACTAGGTGAGTGCATAGAAATTTCGTAAATATCTTCTAGGGGTCTATGTTGGAGAATAACACAATGTGATACCTTATGACCAAAAGGGAAGCAATGGGAGCAGAATTTTGAAGGAAGATTATGGTAAGTAAAGGATAACTCTCTAACAAGGAATGGGTCGACTTTAACTAGAAGTTTCATTACAAGAGGGTTTTCAATGTTAACCCACACTAGCACTCTTGGTTCACAATCAAAGCTACCTCTTTCTACTCGACTCACAATACCTATATGACTAGCAATTAATCCAATACATTCACCTAGTCTATGCTCATGCTTAGTATTCGAGATACTTGCCCATAAAGGTATTTATTTCACCACATCAGGAGAGATTTGCATACCACGGTATGCCGATCGAGCATATAGTACATTACCATAAGGATACCAAGGTCCATTTAGGGCTATCCACTCTAAATCCTTAACTTCACGGAATGTTATGATAAAAAGATTTGGATCCACATATCTGATTTGAAATCCGATGTTGAGACCCAAAAAGTGAAGTAGAACACTTCTAATATCATCAGTTTTATAAGTATGAGTTGAAAAAATTCTTGCTAGAATGTTATTGTCTTTAATGCCGAACTCCCTCATTAAGGCAGGAGGAGTTGGTAAAATACCAACATTCGTATAATTAGCGTACCTTTGAGCGACTAAGAGACCACTTAAATGCTTATAAATATCATAACTACTCATAGCAAGAAGACACATGGGAATTGGAGAAAAACCAGAACAAAACTAAACAAAAGAAGAAGGAAGAGAAAAGTTTTTAGATGAAGATAGTCTTCATCACACAAAGTATAAATAAGATGTATTTTTTAATCCAACAACATAAGCCTCGATAAATTAACCTTAAACTAACAAACAAATATAAAACAAATAAACCATAACCAATCAAAATTCGACAACAAAAGTAGAGATCAAATCAATCAGCAGGAAAAATTAAGCAATAAATTCCTAGAGAAAGCAAAAAGCAGGGTTAATGCAGGGTTAGAAGACTAGTCACATAATTGAGGGGAAATAAATGTTGAAGAAGCTAGAAAGAAGACCAACAATTTTGAAATTAGAGAGAACGACATTGAGAAGGGATAGCCAAGAATTAATATTGCGCATAAATAAGAGTGGGAAGACTAAACAAGAAAGGTTGATTAAAGATAATACATGCTATGAATATAGTAGTCAAAACAGACAAGATGGGAAGCACAAGAAGAGACGTCTGAGATTTAAACCCAAACGTAACGGAAAGGGGAATAGATTTAAAGCGGCGAGAAGACCAAAGGTTTGTACTATCTATAAAAGATTCAAAACGCAAAAGGAGGAATCCTAAGAAAATATAAACAAAGCAATACAGAAACATTTTAGGGTCAATGGCTTGCAACCACTTCAGGATTCCATTAGGTGATCCTATTTCGTCTACTAAGGCGATTCGATGTCAAGAAGGCCAGCTTCATCGATTGCAATATTACTGGTGTAACCTATGTAACCGAGAAGCATTTTTGTATCCTGCACAAGCTCAACGACTAGCTCTATGCAACCTGAGCAAGGAAGAGAAAGAAAGATTGGGAAAGCAGGCAATCAAGGACTTGCAGGTCAGGCTGGCTACCAGAATTTCAGCGACTTCTAACTATTTCTTGACAGAATATCCACCCGAAATGGACTATGCTTATGTTCATGAGAAGTCAGAAATATATCAGCAAGAGAGGGAAGGAGGTTTGATCGAAGTGGATGACTCTGAAGAAGAGTAGAGATGAAGGGGAGAAGAAAATCATCCAGTGCAAGAAACTACTCAGACTTAACTAAGTGCTTGTTTATGTTTAAGTTATTTAAAGTTCTTTAATTTCCTTAGAAATTAAGTTTGCTGAAAGTTTAGAGATTATTGTCAGTTGTGTTGAAATCTTTTATGTTTAATGGAATCCTGTCTGATTTAGTGGTTACAAATACTTACCCAGAAACCCCAGAAAAGAAATTGGATCTCTAACTTAAACTTGGACAAAACTTTAATGGAAGCAAACTCGGTTTCATACAAAAGAGATCAGAAATTATCATGAGAAGAAACATGATATAAGCGCATATCACTCACGAATAGGACAAGACAAAAATAAGTTACAGAGATTTGAGGAAATTTCTAACAAAAGCAGTCAAAGTCCAAGGAAAAACATGAAACAAAGAAATTATCTAAGTAATGAATGCAATGCTTGTATATATGTATGGTTAAATGAAACAATATGATAGAAAAGGCCGGAAACAATGCTTGTAAAGCATATCAGATGAGAAAAAAAATGAGTGAAAATAATGATGGGATGCGAAAATGCAAAATGCAAGTTAGCTTAAGTTTGAAATAGAACAGAAGCGTCGCCACAATTGGTTGAAGTTCCCCTCCCTTAATACCCATCCGGCTTTAGGGTAAAACCATATGGGAGAGTTACTCAGAAATCAGCATTGTAGGAGAAAATAGAGGAGAAAGATGAAGAAATAGAGCCGTTGGGGGAGGAGAGAGGGCAGAGCAAAAATGAGTTTTCTTTTCGAACTTCCACAGTAGAATATTTTTGACCTTTTAATCCCAAGTATGAGACACCCAAAAGGAACATTAAGGGCGATTCCTGTCCTATATATAGCAACATAAAAACTGAACTTTTTGTTGAGACCGGTGGATGGACCAAGTTTCTCCATTATGGGAAGAGAAGTGGACGGTTGACCATCAAGCGTCGGGATTAGGGATATCCGCCCGCGTGTGTAGGTTAAACGTGGCGTGTGAATATTAGACTCAGCGTTTGTAGCACAAACGCGAGCGTTAGAAACAACAACCCAATGGTCAAATGTCCAACGTCCATATTCCCAACAACTATTATTTTCAAAACGTATAAATTCCTTCAAACTGAATTCATTTTCACTCACACTCTTTTCTAGAATTATTCTTCTTCTATAATTTTCAAAACCCATAATTCCTTCTTCTAAAACAAAATTTTCTTGATACAGTATGAGTAACTTCAGAAGAAAAGCGGTCAAGAGTATAAAACACAAAAGAGATAGAAGAAATGAATCGGTACCCCGGCCTGCCACAGATGTAAATTATTCTCAAAATCGGGAAGCAGAGTTTGCTTCGCCTAGTGTCGTTGCTGATCCATCATTAGTCCAAGGTCATGTGTCGGGGCATCAAGAGAGGTTTGAAATTTTTTATAAAATGAAAGGTGGATTTTATGACTTAAATGCTATTTATGATGGTCTACCCCCTGAAGTCCGAAAAAGGGTTGACAGATATCCCTGACGTGCGCTTTATAGTGTGAAGCCTAGAAGACACAACAACAGAATTACGACAGTATTGATAGAAAGATGGTGGCCGACAACGCATACGTTCCATTTTATGGATTTTGAAAGTGGTAAGCTTGTGTAACTTAACTTAAGTTTTATTTTTTAAATAATAATTATTAGGAATTACGCCCCTTGATTTGTATTTCATTTGTGAGATCCCAACTGGAGTGGGAGATCCATCACCATACAACCAAAACGAATGACAATCAAATAATAATTGGCAGACGCTTCTTCCCTCGTTTATAGAATCAAATGTACGTGAAGATCATAAAGATTCGAAAAAAGGTGGGGTATTATGTTTAGCGTTGAAGCTTTTCCTTAACCAAAACAAAAACTCACAAAATGTAGATGATTATCCTGAACTCGAAAGGGTGTTTACCTTATGGGTACTTGGTCAGACGTTCTTTCCAAACTCAACTTCTGTTTCTCGTATTGGTTATCTTAAAGCGTTATAAGATCTTGAAAAAGCACCAGATTATGACTAGGGATCTGCAATTTTAGCAGAAATGTATTGTCGTGGGCTGGATCAAGCGTCCATTGGTATACCTAACTTCACTAGTTTCAGGGGCATTATAGAGGTAAATATCAAAATTATTATTTTTAAATTTAAAAATTTTTATAAACAAATGTAGATTAAGTCAAAATACTAAAATCATGGAGTAATTTGAAGTACTGGTGGTATACCTACTTCCGTGTTGGTAAACCAATCCTTAAAGACGATACCCATAGATTTCCAATCTTTGAAATGTACGTCTCGACCAACTGGGCGAAGGACATTGACAGTGACGTTCCAGTTTTGTTCAGAGGTTTCTATAGATGATTCAGAGCCACAATAATGTTGTTGTTCACCCTTACATTGATTTTCCTGAGTATGGTGGTAATAATGGAGAACGTATTCTTGATTATTCTCTTCGTAGAGTTGTTTTTTACACTCCAGATTTGGATAAAGGGTTTGGTACCTGGGAGAAAGACTGCAGCACCAAATACAAAGTATATATATATATATATATGCAATTGCAATTAACCCTCCACCACATATGAAAACCTCTGCATCAGATTTTGTTCGGCTGAGAAGAATCAATTGGGAGAGGTATGAACTAAATACAAAAAGGAATATTGATGAAGCGCAGTATGTCACATGGTACAGGTCGATTGAGAAGCCTGTAATTGAGACACACAACATGCACATCTATGGGTTTGATTTCCTAGGGTTATCACGCCTGACTCATGATGCAAATATCGTTCCTAGCCAACCACCTCCAAAACATACATGCTTTATGACTTACCCTACCACGGGTACAAGTTCTTCATCATCTTCGTCAAATATGCCCGAAATTCATCGGGAGATGCCAAGTATTACTTCACAAGGTGAATCAACCACGATCCCCATTGTTTCCTAAGTTATGGAACGTGATTATCCTTACTACAATGTGGATGCCAATAACGAAGACTTGAAGAGACAACTGAACGATATGTATTGGTTGAATAGGCAAATGGGGGCTATACACTTGGATGTGTGTCGGAAATGGCAGATGAACACAATGTTTGGATTGAGTCCAACTGTAAATGATGATGAGATTTCACAGTCTTCTGATTCCACTAGGAGCAACATATCATGGCACGATAGTGATGATACAGTGATGGGAGAAACACAAGTACGACACAGTACATCACCACAAGCACGATACAGTACTTCACCACAAATTGTGCCTGTATCTCAACCTCAAGTAATTCAGCCAGATCTTAGGCGCATTTCATCATCATTCTCGCCCTACAACCCAGATGATTGTTACACTGTTACACCACCACCACAACAACAACAAACATCTTATATGCTTGTAGGACCGAGTGCTTTCCAACCGAATCGCCTAATGTTGTTCAAGCAGTTTTTTCCCCTTGAAAATTTAGTTAATATGTTGGAAATTGGGGATATCCCAGGTCTTTGAGAATTCTTGACTCCAGAAGATAACAATGAGCGATGTTAGCGATGAGCGATGTTAGAGATATTGTAATTTTTAATTCTGATACATTTGTAATTCTAGTTTTAAAAGTACGACGGTTTGACTTAAATGTAATTACATATGTTTAAAATTAAGCGTTTTACATTAGCTTTACTGAATAACATATGTTTAAAATTAAGCATTTTACATTAGATTGACCGGTGAGAAGTTTTAGGTAGAACAAAAACTACAAAGAAGGGATTTAAATTGTTCAACAACACCTTAAGGATTTCGAAACATTTTTCGAAACAAAAAGCCATATTTTTCCATCTTCGCCATTCAGCTAAAGATCTTGTTACCATCTCAGCATCAGTTTTACCTCTCAGTCTATATCGACTGAGTTGCATAGTTAAAGCTACAAACTCATTTACTTCTTTCATAATTGTACCAAAACGATTTTCAATTTCGCATTTATCACGACGACTCGGATTACGGGTGTCACTGAAGAATCCGTCGTGAATAACCGCCCAGAAATTCACCCATGGATAGTTTGCTGAAGCAAGCTGAGTATGTGAAAAAAACATAGTTTCTGCAAATAGATTCATCTTCTTCTTCTTCAGTATACGGAGCTCGCATAACTAACAAGGTCCGAGACATCTTCTTTCAACAAAAGAGTAAAGAAGACTAGATGTGTGAATTTGGAGTTGAAATGAGGAGTATTTATAGAGCTCAATATTATAGCCGTTGAATCACAAGAGTTTTCAGGCATCCAGATTTAGCCGTGAGCGGTTTTGGGAAAAACGCGGGAGGGTTCACCAGAGACGCTAGCATGTGATTGAAAAACTGGTGAGTTTGAGACAAACCCCAGCGCGTATGCGTCAACTGCCCGACGTTTGGTTTGTTCATCCGTTTTTCATGTTTGTTGAGTCCATAGTGGGATCAAAATGAACAAACTTCATGTTTTTGAGTCCATATGAATTGCTCTAAATGGCATTTGCACTGGAAAATGGATACAAGTGGTGTGTAAATGGGGTTGCACACAAAACTTGCAAGTATACAAGGCCAAGCTTTATAGTATAGGGATGAGTAGGGGTTAGTCCACAGGGAGTGGGAGCATACAAGAAGTTTTCCTAAGCTAGCAATGGAGACAAGGCACTATGGCAGTGAGCAGTGATGGATGAAGGCAATGAAACAAAGAACTAAAACAGTTAACAAAGCAAAGCAGTTAACACACGATGGCAGCACAACAAAGATTAAATGGCAGAGGATATAAAATAACAATAGCAGGGAACCAAGGCTGTAAGCCAAGGGCAGGGGGAGTTTGTGCACTGATTTCAGTGCACAACAGCTACAAATTGCAAGAAAAACAGTGAAGGAAGGTAAATTTAGCAGGGAACAAAATAGAACTGAAATTAAGTGACTGTAAAAGGGATTGTGGCTAAGCTAAGGGCTTAGAATCCACCTTTGTGTCCTAGCCAAGCAGTGTGATCCTAGGTTGAGTTGAAAATCCTATGCATACATCTAGAATGGGAGGAAAACTAATTTGCTCACTAGTTTGCCCCTAGCATTGACTGTCTTTTGACAGAACAATCAATCACAGGCACTATGAGCATCAATCTCTTCCCATTGCTCAATCAAAACAGACAACAGGATAACTATCCTAGCAATTCACCATTTGACAGTGCACTAGGCTTCATCTGAGCCTTAGCCTAATGCAGTTTAGCTCATGCTAAACATGTGAACAACAATAAACATCATACATGATAATTCAAACACACACACACATAACATTCAAAATAATCAACTGTGATAAAGGGACTGAATTTGTAATTGTAATTAAAATTTCTTCAAATGTCTACTGGCTAGTCCAGAGATGCCCAAATTCACAACCCTTAACACCTATTTATACATATAAGCAAAATCCCCAAAAATCCCCCAAATCAGTGAAATTAGGGTTTACCAAATATCCAAAATTGACTCACCTAACAACTCTGATTTTACTCAATTATCTTCACCCACTCTGCTATTTCTAGTTACAATCAACAATTCCCAAAAATCTTCAATTTGTAAAATTAGGGTTTTCTGTTGTGAAATAGAAATCAAAAATCGACTCACCTAATCTCTGATAACTGCTCCAAAGTGTCGACCCATACTTCAATTTCCTCTCCTGCGTCTTCTCTTGTTCTTCCCATGCCCTAATTGCTTTTCTAGCTCATCTATTTCATCAACCCCTAACCTAGGGTTCCTGTGAGAGGAAAAGATCGAGGAATTGATGTTATAGAAAGCTAGAGGAGTAGGGGAAGAGTGGGTTTCAGTTGGTAGGAGCTATTATGTCTTTGGTGAGAGTTGTGGTGGTGGCAGAGGCGGACATGGCTGATGGCGGAGCAGGTGGTGAAGGTGAGGATGTTGCAGACGGAGGTGAGGGAGGTGAAGTCGATAGTTTTAGGGTTAGGGTGTGTTTGGGTTAGGGTATAGGTATCGGGTGCTCGGGTGTTGGGCGGTTGTAGCAAATTGGATGAACAGCGAGGATGAGCCGTGGGATGTGGAGATGATGGATCGATCTAACGGCTAAAAGTGAAGAGGCTGGCAGCGACCGTTGGATGCAGATATACAACGAAACTAACGGTGCCAGATGGAGTTAGGTGCTGTAGTGTTAGACAGGAGCTTCCGATTTCGATGAACGACGATGAAGCGACCATTGGATGATGAGATGGATCCAATCCGACGGCTGAAGATGGAGACGGGTTTGGATATTGGAAATGGGTTTGGGTGAGGGTTTTGGGCCTTGGGTATGCCAAGCCCATATCTTCTTTAAGAACAATTCTTCCTTCTTGAGCCCATTCCTAGCTTTTTGGACTTGTGCGCACCATTCTTTGCGGCTTCCTTGCGTAATTTCTTCCGGCTTTTCACTACTTTTCTGCTCTATTCCGCTCCGCAATTCATCCAAACTTTATTTATTACCTAAAAATATAAAATTAAGTAAGAAAAATATTTATTCTTGAAAACAATGAAAATACAGAATATGGGATAAAATGTAGAATTAATGCACAAAAGATGAGTTAAATGCCAACAAAAAGGGATAAATATATACAATATTTGGCACTCATCAAATACCCCCAAACCTGAATTTTACTTGTCCTCAAGTAAAACAAAACTAAGGAAATCCTAACTATACCACTGTCGCTGGTCTCTCGAATGCATTTAGCGTATGCACTAAGCCTTTTAAACCACTAAGTGTCCCTAGTGGACGAGTTGAAGTCTCGTGAAGGTTTGCTTAGAACGTACCTACAAAGTTCTAGGTCAAAATATAAGCTCATATTCCATCAAATGTGACATGTGCAAGTCAGTTTAAGCTCACAACAAAATGGAGATGTCAATCTAGCTATCAAAGGCACAATCCTAGCACTGATAATAAATAAAGACATGTGATAAGAGTGTAAAGTGTATCTACACATGTGTAAAGAAAGATCTGAAGTTATGACTACTAATCACCAAGAGATAGTTTCTCAGGCTAAGAACCAAGGTCGAAATCTAGCTAGCTGTCCGGACTTTACGAGAATTGTGAATGAGTTGGAGGTATTTCACAATTACTCGCGTTGTACATCAATGGCATACACCCTCCTTGCTTATTACAAAGAAACAACAAAATGACTCTTTACATTGACTACTCTCTTTTATTTTTGGAACAAGAGAGGATGGAATTGATAAATACTTGATTTTTTTTTTTTTTTTTTTTGGAGCTAAAATTGAAATTGATTTTTACATATGGTAGCTCTTTTGATACATAACAAAAAGAAACAAAAAAAATTACATGACACTTTGCAAGAGGTAGCCCTTTTTGATGCACCCAGTTAAATTCGATGGTTGTCTTTCTTAATGTAACCTCCACCTTCTATCCCAACCAACCAAAGAACAAGCTAGTCAAGTTTCGTTCAGTATTCTAAAGTGATTGGCAATCGTGACTTCCTATCAAACACCTTGAAGATCGAGGCTATACATGTATTGGTAGATCGTGCGCGTGCAAATTTCTTATCACTATGTGAATTGTGCTAGAATCAGGGTGCCTAAATATCTAGACTAAGACTCCTAATAATTACATATTTGCACAAGAGTCAACATTTCAAGGTAAATGAGCTCCATTTTTATTTTTTATTTTTTTTATTTTTTTTTTTTCAATTTTTTGGAATTTTTAATTTTTTCAAAAAGAGGGAGTTCTGCTTTCAATTATAACATGTTATCGTGGTATCTACTCTATACCCCCAAACCTAAACTAAACATTGTCCTCAATGTTTCAAAATATGAACAAAATTATAATACAACATATGAAGAGGATCATGTTGAGTAGAGAAAAAGGAAAGAGAATACCCGATTTCGGCGAAAGCAATATTAGAACTCCGTTATTCAAGGCAAGAATCCAACATATGTCAGCCGAGATCATATTGGATTAGCAAAATATATACAAAAGGAACAAAAGGGTTTTTAAGAAATTTTATCTACTGGATTATATACAAAAATTCACCATACACTAACAATCTAAAGAGTTGAGGATCAACCCAAAAGAAAAAGTGTAGAGACATAGAAAGTTTCAAAACACTAAAATTGGACTTAAATGGGAGTGAGAGTGAAAAACCGAATGAATCACCCCTAAACCAAAATTTTTCAACAGGTTCACTTTTAAGCACAAAATCTAACAATTTTAGGGGTGCAGGATTCACAAGGTCTAACTGAAAATGGACTTTGTTCGGGATGGGCAAAGAAATGCATTCCAATTGTGGCTCTTTAAAAGTGTTATATTTTGAAACAAAATAGTCCAAGAGGACTTGGGAGGCACACAGTTCCAATCCTAGATTAGGAATTTTCAGAAAAATCGGTTTGACAATATGGGTACAAACCAAATCTAGGTTGGGTGGAAGGCCATCAGATTGTGACTTAGGTAGAAGAATAGGCATATCATTATCAATCAAATCAAAATCTTCTAACTCATCTACACATGTCACATCATGCTCAAAATCATCAATCAAATTGGCAAGATCACAATCAGAATTATCAACATCATCAACAGATTTATTCTCGTGTATCGGCACATCAGGGGAAACATCACATGGAATACTAGAAGACATATCATGCATTAAGGTCGGGGCAGAGACGCCTAATGTATTTGAACCCAAAGGTTCCATAACCACGACTATCAGAGGCATAGCCAAGGAAGATACCTTTATCACTTTTAGTATCAAATTTCTGGTAGGCATTTAAAGGAGTAAGAAAATAAGACAAAGGATAAGAAGGCCTACATGTTAAACTGCAATTGCACAGTTGTCATTGTAGTGTGTATGTGCAAGAACAGGTCATCTCCACAGGGACTTGGGGTGTATAGTTGAAGTTTCACTATGCTGATAATTGATGCAAAACTAAATGCAAGGTCACAAGGTTGCAGTGACAGTGAAACAGAGATGGTAAAACAACAAGGAACCAAGGCTATGAGCCAAGGGCAGGGAAGGCAGTGCACTGATTTCAGTGCACAGCAAGCTTCAAAATACAAGAAATAAACAGCAAGATATGAAGTGCAAAAAACAGTGAAGGAAATAAACTGATCAGGAAGCAATGTGAGAAGTTACTAAGGCAATTGAATCCACCCTTGTGACCTATCCAAGCAATGCAATTCCAGGTTGAAATTAGGATCTTAAGCATACAAATGGAATGGAAAGAGAATTAGCTTGCTATGAGCACTAATTTCTCCCATTGCTCAATCAAAACAGTGCACTAAGCATACAAATGGAATGGAAAGAGAATTAGCTTGCTATGAGCACTAATTTCTCCCATTGCTCAATCAAAACAATGCATCCTAAGGCTCTAACCTAGCATTCCACTATCAGACAGTGCACTGAGGTTTCATCTAAACCTCAGCTGCAACAATTTAGCTCATGCTCAACATATAAACAACATTAACATTCATCATACAAGATAATTCAAACAACACACATATGGTGAGCAAATACAAAAACATGATAAACATATGAACCAACAGTGTAAACATGAAACAAATGAGAAACTGGCTAGTCCAGTTCTCTACAAGAGTGAAGCTGGCTAACCCAGCATAAGTCTTTTACATCACACCCACAGTATCTATTTATACATACATGCAAAAACCTAAAAATCCCCAAAATATCAGAGAATTAGGGTTTCACCAAAAAGTGAAATTGACTCACCTAACCTACTGATAACAGCCCTCATACGTTGACCCATGCCTCTTATTCTTCTCCTGATGCAACCCATGCCTTCAATTTCTCTTTCTAGCTCGACATATTTCACTAATCTCTCCTCTAGGGTTTCTGAAAAGGAAGAGAGAATGGTGAAATAGGTAGGTAGAAGGGTAGGATGATGATGGGTTTCGATTGGTGAGAGCCATGATGGCTTTTGGTGGTTGTGGCAGAGGTATGGTGGCGGAATGGGTGTTGCAGAGAGGAGGTGGAGAGAAAGAGAAGAAGAAGAAGGAAATGAAAGAGAAGTCGATAGATTTTAGGGTATAGGGTTAGGTTGCTAGTGTGTGAGGCGGGATATCAAAGTTCGATGTTGGCGAATATGAGTCACTGGATGCGAAGCTGGTAGGTGAATCGGATGGCTACCCCTGAAGAGGCTGGTAGCGACCGTCGGATGTCTTGATACAACGAAGTTAACGGTGAAGATCGAGGTTAGGTGTTGTAGTGTTAAGCGGAAGTATCGAGATTTGATGCGCAGGCAAAGAATCGACCGTTGGATCTAAATGTGATCTAATCTGAAGGCTTGGAATTTAGGTACTATGGTGTTTTGCAGGGACTTCAGATTTTGATGAACGATGACGAAGCGACCATTGGATGATGAGATGGATCCGATCTAACGGCTGAGAATGGAGGCGGGTATGGATATAGAAAATGGGTTTGGGTAAGGGTTTTGGGCCTTGGGTATGCCAAGCCCATATCTTCTTTAAGAACAATTCTTCCTTCTTGAGCCCATTCCTAGCTTTTTGGTCTTGTGCGCACCATTCTTTGCGGCTTCCTTGCGTAATTTCTTCCGGCTTTTCACTACTCTTCAGCTCTTTTCTGCTCTGCAAGTCATCCAGACTTTATTTATTACCTAAAAAATGCAAAATTAAGTAAGAAAAATATTTATTCTTGAAAACAATGAAAATGCAGAATATGGGATAAAATGTAGAATTAATGCACAAAAGATGAGTTAAATGCCAACAAAAAGGGATAAATATATACAATATTTGGCACTCATCAAATACCCCCAAACCTGAATTTTACTTGTCCTCAAGTAAAACAAAACTAAGGAAATCCTAACTATACCACTGTCGCTGGTCTCTCGAATGCATTTAGCGTATGCACTAAGCCTTTTAAACCACTAAGTGTCCCTAGTGGACGAGTTGAAGTCTCGTGAAGGTTTGCTTAGAACGTACCTACAAAGTTCTAGGTCAAAATATAAGCTCAGATTCCATCAAATGTGACATGTGCAAAACAGTTTAAGCTCACAGCAAAATGGAGATGTCAATCTATCTATCGAAGGCACAATCCTAGCACTGATAACAAAAAAAGACATGTGATAAGAGTGTAAAGTGTATCTACACATGTGTAAAGAAAGATCTGAAGTTATGACTACTAATCACCAAGAGATAGTTTCTCAGGCTAAGAACCAAGGTCAAAATCTAGCTAGCTGTCCGGACTTTACGAGAATTGTGAATGAGTTGGAGGTATTTCACAATTACTCGCGTTGTACATCAATGGCATACACCCTCCTTGCTTATTACAATGAAACAACAAAATGACTATTTACATGACTCTTATTTACATTGACTACTCTCTTTTATTTTTGGAACAAGAGAGAATGGAATTGATAAATACTTGATTTTTTTTTTTTTTTTTTGGAAGAACTTTTGATACATAAGGAAAAAGAAACAAAAAATTACATGACACTTTGCAAGAGGTAGCCCTTTTTGATGCACCCAGTTAAATTCGATGGTTGTCTTTCTTAATGTAACCTCCACCTTCTATCCCAACCAACCAAAGAACAAGCTAGTCAAGTTTCGTTCAGTATTCTAAAGTGATTGGCAATCGTAACTTCCTATCAAACACCTTGAAGATCGAGGCCATACATGTATTGGTAGATCGTGCGCGTGCAAATTTCTTATCACTATGTGAATTGTGCTAGAATCAGGGTGCCTAAATATCTAGACTAAGACTCCTAATAATTACATATTTGCACAAGAGTCAACATTTCAAGGTAAATGAGCTCCATTTTTATGATTTTTCATTTTTTTTAATTTTTTTTTGAATTTTTTCGATTTTTTCAAAAGAAGAAGGAGTTCGATTTCAATTATAGCATATTATCGTGGTATCTACTCTATACCCCCAAACCTAAACTAAACATTGTCCTCAATGTTTCAAAATATGGAAAGAATTATAAAACAATATATGAAGAGGAACATGCTGAGTAGAGTAAAAGGAGAGAGAATACCCGATTGTACGGCGAAAGCTCGATTAAAACTCCGTTATTCAAGGCAAACATCCATCATATTAGGAGTCACAATGGATGAGCACAAAATATATACACAAGGAAATAAAATATTCGACTAACATATTATCTACAAGAAAATTTGGTTTTTAATGGGATTGGACTTTTTGGGAAAAAATTTGGTTTTGTCGGGAATGAAAACTTTTTGGTTATTTAGGGAAAGAGTGGATCAGTTTAGTCCACATAGACCGGGTCCTCCAGGTTGGTTGTTTCAATGTCGGGTGGAAATGGCTCAAGGAATGGCTTTAATCTCTGCCCGTTGACTTTGAAAACGTTCTTGTTGGAAACATCCTCCAGCTCTACAGCTCCATGAGGAAAAACTGTGCGTACTAGGTATGGACCCTTCCATCTGGAACGCAGTTTTCCCGGAAAAAGATGTAACCGGGAGTCATACAGCAAAACTTTCTGACCAGGAGTGAAGGATTTGCGCAGAATACGCTTATCATGAAACATCTTCATCTTCTGCTTATATAACTTGGCACTATCATAAGCCTCATTTCTCAATTCTTCCAACTCGTTGAGTTGAAGTTTCCTTTGAATTCCAGCTTCGTCCAGAGAGAAGTTCATCTCTTTGATTGCCCAGTAGGCACGATGTTCTAATTCCACAGGTAGATGGCACGGCTTTCCATACACTAGACGATAGGGGGACATGCCAATTGGTGTCTTATCAGCTGTTCTATAGGCCCACAAAGCATCATTCAATCTTAATGACCAATCTTTCCTAGACGGGTTAACTGTCTTCTTGAGAATGTGCTTAATTTCCCTATTAGAAACTTCTACTTGTCCACTCGTCTGAGGGTGGTACGGAGTAGCAACCTTGTGAGTTATGCCATACTTGCGTACTAAAGACTCAAAGTACTTGTTACGAAAATGTGAACCGCCGTCACTGATGATAGCTCTAGGGGTACCAAAACGTGCAAATATGTTTTCCTTTAGAAATGAAAGTACCACCTTGTGGTCATTTGTTCTGGTTGCTATGGATTCTACCCACTTAGAAACGTAATCAACTGCGACTAGGATGTACAATCTACCGTCAGAAATAGGGAATGGACCCATGAAGTCGATCCCCCAAACATCAAAAATCTCCACAATCAAAATGGGGTTCAATGGCATCATGTTTCTCCTCGAAATGCTTCCTAGCTTTTGACACCGTTCACAAGCAACACAATAATCATGGCAATCCTTGAACAATGATGGCCAATAGAATCCACACTGCAAGATCTTTGCAGCGGTTTTCTTGGCACTGAAATGGCCTCCACATGCTTGGTCATGACAGAAAGATATCACATCTTTCTGTTCAGTGTTGGGGACACATCTCCTAATGATTTGGTCCGGGCAGTACTTAAACAAATATGGGTCATCCCAAAGGAAATGTTTAACTTCAGCCAAGAACTTATAGCGGTCTTGTCTCGACCAACGTGAGGGCATTCTACCTGTAGCGAGGTAGTTAACAATGTCGGCAAACCAAGGGAGGTCTGATACAGAAATCAATTGCTCATCAGGAAATGATTCTCTGATTAGCATGGACTCATCAATAGACTCAATGGTTAATCTAGACAAATGATCAGCAACCTCATTCTCACAACCTTTCTTATCACGGATTTCAAGATCGAATTCCTGTAATAAGAGTATCCATCGAATAAGGCGAGCTTTAGCATCCTTCTTGGAAAGAAGATACTTCAAAGCCGCATGGTCAGTGTATATGATGATCTTAGATCCTATGAGATAAGATCTAAACTTGTCTAATGCGAAAACGACAGCAAGCAATTCCTTCTCGGTAGTTGTGTAATTGAGTTGAGTATCATTAAGGGTTTTGCTAGCGTAGTATATCACGTATGGTAGTCTATCAACACGCTGTCCTAAAACAGCACCAACAGCATAATCAGAGGCATCACACATGAGTTCAAACGGTAGTTCCCAGTTGGGTGGTCGGACTATAGGAGCGGCGGTGAGAAGAGTTTTTAATTCCTCCCAAGCTTTCACACAAGCATCATCGAAATTGAAGGTGACATCTTTGGCGAGTAGACTACACAGAGGTCTTGAGATTTTGCTAAAGTCTTTGATGAATCGCCGGTAAAAACCAGCATGACCTAAAAATGATCGAATTTCCCTCACAGAGCGGGGTTTTGGTAAATGTCGGATGAGGTCTACTTTAGCTTTATCTACTTCAATGCCTTTTTCCGAGATGATGTGTCCTAGAACTATTCCTGAATTCACCATAAAATGGCACTTTTCCCAATTTAGAACAAGGTTCCTTTTCTTACATCTGGACAGCACAAGGGTAAGATGTCTTAAACATTTATCAAACGAAGAACCGAACACGGAGAAATCATCCATAAAGATCTCGAGAAAACTATCTATCATGTCAGAAAAAATGCTCATCATGCATCGCTGAAAAGTGGCAGGTGCATTACACAACCCAAAGGGCATGCGTCTATAAGCAAATGTCCCAAAGGGACACGTGAACGTAGTTTTTTCCTGATCTTCTGGTGCAATGTGAATTTGGTTATAACCGGAAAAGCCATCTAGAAAACAGTAATGACTGTGTCCAGACACACGTTCTAGCATTTGGTCTATGAAAGGGAGCGGGAAGTGATCCTTCCTGGTTACTGTGTTCAACTTTCTGTAGTCGATACATACTCGCCATCCTGTGGTTGTACGTGAGGGGACTAACTCATTCTTGTCGTTCTGAACTACAGTAATGCCTGACTTCTTAGGCACAACTTGAATGGGACTAACCCATTTACTATCTGGTATTGGGTATATGATACCCGCATCAAGTAGTTTCAGGATTTCTCCTTTGACTACATCTCTCATGTTAGGATTAAGTCTCCTTTGCATTTCCCTAGATGGTTTGGCATTCTCTTCGAGATTAATGTGGTGCATGCAAATGGTGGGGCTTATTCCTTTGAGGTCTGAGATGGTCCATCCTAAGGCCTCTTTGTGTTCCTTAAGTACTTCTAAGAGCTTACTTTCCTGTTCCGTGTCTAAACATGATGAAATAATGACAGGTAAAGTATCAGAAGAACCTAGGAATGCGTACTTCAACGTACTAGGCAATGTTTTTAATTCAAGCTTGGGTGTCTCAACAATGGATGGAATGAGCTTGGAATCAGAGAGTAAGGGTGGTTCCACTTCATATCTTCTTTCAGTGACGTCCATTTGAGGTACAGATTCGAGCAGAGATAGGACGTCACTACAGTATGCATCATCATAGGAATCTGAGTTAAAGTTCTCCATACATGCTTGAAAGGGGTCGACGGATAGAATGTTAGTCAACGAATCTTGTATTAATCCTTCAATCATATTAACTTCATGCACATCATCATCATCAAGATTCACAGGTTGTTGACTAATATCGAACACATTCAATTCTACCGTCATGTTGCCAAAAGACAGTTTCAACACTCCATTACGACAATTAATGATTGCGTTGGACGTAGCCAAGAAAGGACGTCCTAAGATGACAGGAATGTGACAGTATGGGTTTTGTACAGGTTGAGTGTCTAAGACAATGAAGTCTACGGGAAAATAGAATTTGTCAACCTTGATTAAAACGTCTTCGACCACTCCACGAGGAATCTTGACAGATCGGTCTGCCAGTTGTAGAGTGATAGATGTTGGCTTCAACTCCCCAAGACCTAACTGCTCATAAACAGAATATGGCAGTAGGTTAACACTTGCACCTAGGTCTAATAACGCTTTATTGACCGTGTGTTCTCCTATAGTGCAAGAAATTGTTGGACATCCTGGATCCCTAAACTTGGGTGGAGTTTTGTTCAGAATGATGGAACTCACCTGTTCAGCTAAGAAAGCACGTTTGTGCACATTGAGCTTGCGCTTTTGAGTACACAAGTCTTTGAGGAATTTGGCATAAGCAGGGATTTGCCTAATTGCCTCAAGAAAAGGAATGTTGATATTGACTCTTTTGAATAGTTCTAACATCTCATTGTAGTAGGTGCTTTTCTGTTGATAAACTAACCTCTGAGGAAATGGGGCGACAGGAGCATGAGTTGGTAAAGGGACATTCACAGCAGTAGAATTGTCAGATTTTCCAACTTGCTCAGGCTCATTGGTTTTCTGGGGTGGTGTAGGCAATTATATGTTTGGCTCAGATTCATTTGATTGTGGTATGCCTACATTGTTCTCAACAATCAGTGGTGATGGAATGGACTTGATCGGGTGAGGTTTCATTGCAAGATGATGTGCCTTCTTGAAATATCCTCTTTGGATTTTGTTGGGGTTGGCTAGGAAGTGTACCCTTTTCTCTCTCGCTCATGGAATCGCAGAGTTGACCCATCTTTTGATCAAGATTTTTCTGACCTTGCACCAGACTCTGGACCATCTCCTCTAGGGAGGATAATCTCTTGTCGGTATTGTGTTGAGGATATGATTGTTGTTGAGAGTTTGATTGTTGTTGAGGGTTCCTAGGATATTGATAACCTTGATTGTTCTGAGATCCCTGATTGTTTTGATAGCTCTGATTGGGTTGAGATGGTCCTCCCTGAGTGGGGCCTTTGGACCATGAAAAGTTGGGGTGGTTTCTCCATCCTAGATTGTAGGTCTGTGAATAGGGGTTATGCTCTTGTTTTTGAAACATGGCATGTGCCTGTTCAAGCCTAGATTCCTGGACTGCAAGCAAATCGGGGCAATTTTGGAATTGATGGTTGGGATCGTTACAAGCGGCACATACAGACGAAGCGACATATTCTCGGAGAGTAGTGGTGGAAGGTTTTGAATTTTTATGTAGTTCTAACTCTTCTAATCTCCTAACTATTGATGCCATGTTTGCTTTTCCCTCGAAATCTGCTTCAATCCTAAAAGCCTTCGCTTCGGATGTAGTCTTTCTGGGTTCACGGATGGATTCCCACTGTTGCGTCTTTTCAGCTACTTCAATCAAGAAGTCCTAAGACGCATCAGCAGTTTTGTCTACGAATAGACCATTACACATCGACTCAACCGTTGTTCGGGTGGACACATCTAGACCTTCATACAAAATTTGCACAAGTCTCCATTTTTCAAAACCATGATGGGGACATTGGAGCAATAATTCATTGAATCTCTCCAAGTATCTAGCTAAGGTCTCACCCTCTAATTGCACAAAGCTATTCAGATTTTGACGAATTGTCGCAGTCTTGTGATTCGGGAAAAACTTTTTGAAAAACTCCTTTATGAGGTCATCCCATGTCATGATGGATTGAGGCTGTAAAGCATAAAGCCAGGCCTTTGCCTTATCTTTCAGGGAGAAAGGAAAGAGCCTTAACTTTAGGGTTACGTCGGACATTTGAGTGAAACGCAGAGTTCCACAAATTTCCTCGAATTCTCTCACGTGGTGGTACGGGTTTTCATTCTCAACACCTCTAAAAATAGGAAGCATCTGTATTGTGCTTGATTTCAGCTCATAATGGCCATTATCCTCGGGTAGCACAATACAAGAAGGTTGACTGGCTCTAGTTGGGTACATATAATCCTTGAGGGTACGGGGTTCTCCCATTGTTTCGGTTTGATCTGGGTTGTCTACCTCAGAACTCAGAATTTCGATAGGTTATTCTTGATTAATTCTAACAAGTCTGTTTGTTTGGTCTCTATAGGTCACAATCATGTCCTTGTAGGTACCTCAACTAACATGTTGGTCAGACAGAGCAATCGGAAACAATTTGGCCCACAAGGGTTACGAAGATTTGGTTTTGAATGGGTGTTGGACAAACGAGGGATTTTGGTTTTTTTTTTTTTTTTTTTTTTTTGGTTTAAAAT